>NW_015390984.1:33768-36661 GCF_001527695.2 Protobothrops mucrosquamatus
TACCCTTGATAGAAAAATAAAGTAAGCTTCCAGACCTTCCCTTCTCAACTCCAACCAACCCCGGCCTTCTCCTTTTCTTCCCTTTTCTATCCTTCCTCCTTCCACTCACGCCAGCCACACCCAAGCCAACTGCAGCTGTCCCAATCTTCCCCTTCCCAGTCAAGCTCCTGCAAGCACTCTCGGGCAGTCCCCGCTACACTAATATGAATCAAAAAATTGAAAACTTCCAACAGGCAATTGCAGATAACCAACAAAGGATCCAGAAGATAGAAGACAAATCGTTGGAAGTCAATCAGAAACTAGAATCTTTACAAGAGGAGAACCAAAGACTGGCCCAAACAAATGCGGAATTGGAAGATTCGCTCGCACCGATAGAGATGGAAAGGGCATCATACTTTTTAAGATTCCAAAATATAATAGAAGAGAAGGATGAGAATCTGTTAGCATTGATAGTCGAGTTACTCACAGACCTTTTAGGAATGGGAAAGGCCCAAATGGAAGGAGAAATAGACCAGGCTTTCAGAGTTAATTCAAGTTATGCCAGAAGAAACAGAGTTCCCAAGGAAGTTCATGTTAGATTCCTTAAAAGATCTACGAGAGATGAGATTTTGAGAATAGTAAGAGATCAACCGTTAAAATACAAAGAAAAAGAAATAGTAGTGCTTAAGCAAATTCCTAGAAGGATAAGAGAGGCTCGAAGAGAGTACCAATTTTTAACAAGGAAACTGATTAATAAAGGAGTGAATTTTAGATGGTTGGTCCCAGAAGGGATACTAATTTTCTGGGACTCGAAAAGATATAGATTGGACACCCCGCTTAAAGCAGCGGATTTTTTTGATAAGCATAGATCCTTTTTGGAAAAAGGGGATCCTGAACCCAAAAAACAAGAGGAGATGGGCGCCATAGGAGCGTCTGAACAACCAGAGGAGGAAGAAGTTATAAAGACCACACCAGAGGAAGGAACAAGACCGAGAGACCAGAGACAGATAAGATCGCCTAGAAGATTGAGACCTAGATACAATTGAAGTCATGGAGGAGATTGGAATTTTATCAATAAATATAAATGGACTGAATTCTCCCTCAAAGAGGAGAAAAACTTTTACCAGACTACAAAAGTTAAAAATGGACATAATTTGTTTACAAGAAACACATATCAAGAGACAACATGCTAGAATTTTAGAACAACCAAAAATGGGCAAGCTTTATTCCACGCATGCAATCCAAAAGAAAAGAGGTATAGCCCTCTATATAAAAGAAAAGATAAATTCTAAACAAGTTTATGTAGACAAAGAGGGGAGAATATTAATGGTGGAGATTATGGTCGACCAAAGACAGATATTGATGGTTGCAATATATGCACCTAATGATAAACAAGAGCAATTTTATTATCAACTACACAATAAAATAGTGGACTTAAATTACCAAAACCTTTGTATATTGGGAGATTTCAATGCAATAGCAGATCCAACCCAGGACTATAAAAGCCATATACAAGGGAGAAAAGGGGGAAATACCCTACCCAAAGCTTTTTCAAAAATGAAAGAAGAACTGTCTATTCAAGATATATGGAGAGAGATGAATCCAGAAAAATCACAATACACATTTTATTCAAATAGGCATAAATCATGGTCTAGAATTGACATGATATGGACATCTTATGACTTGAAAACGATAATCCAAGAGATTGAGATAGAAACCAATGTTTGGGCAGACCATAACCCAATAAAAATTATTTGGAAAGGTACTAAGAAAAAATTAAGATGGTCTTTAAATAAGTCTATACTTAAAGAGAAAGAATTTTTACAATTAGCGACAACGGAAATGGAATTCTTCTTTAAAATAAACAAGAAAGAAGAAACCTCCCTTCAAAATGTTTGGGATACGGCCAAAACATACTTTAGAGGCTTGGCTATAACATATACTGCTAAAAAGAATAAAGAAAAGAAACAACTACAGCTGAACCTGAGAGAAGAACTTAAAAATTTGGAATTTGAGCTACAAAATCACCCACAAAAGAAAGTCCTTAAGAAACAAATGGAGATAATAAAACATAAATTAAACTTGGCTGAGATGGACATTATGGCACAGCAGATTAAACGGTCTAAACAGAACTTTTTTGAAAACGCTAATAAGCCTGGAAGATGGTTGGCATATAGGCTAAAGAAAGAAAGGGAAAAAAGACTGATAAATAAGCTACAAGATTCAAAAGGAGAGTTACACTTTCATAATGATCCAATGAAAAAGATTACTACAGGGCTTTTCAACCGGTGGTACAGTACCACTTGTGGTACATTAATGAGTGGCAGGTGGTACACAGCCCTGCCTAGCCAAGTGTAGTGGGGGAGGGAAAGAGCCAGCACAGGCAAGGACTTACAGTGAGAGAGTCCTCTGGAGCTGCAAAGGCCCCAGGCTCACTTCTGGCTCACCCTCCCCCATTAGAAAGGAGGAGGGGGGGTGGAGACAGGAGAGCCTATAAAAGGAGGCAGTTTGGGCAGGAGAGGGAGAGAGAAAAAAAGCAGCAGCCTTGGGAGGAGGCAGATGATACTTTTTTGGAGCGAAGCCAGATGCAGCTCCCACCTCTGCTATTGAAAGGTATTTGGACTTAAATTATAAGCAGATGGAACTAAACAGGAGGTTTGGAGTTACAGTGGGCTGTTCGTGACTTTGACTCTGAAAATATACTAGCATCTTCTTTTTTTTTGTGGAGATTTAAAGTGAGAGAAAATGGCTGCGGAATTGCCGTTTCTCTGGAATACTTTCGTTTTTTACTTTCACTCTCTTTTGGTTACTAACTGGATAGAGATACATTGTTGCTTCTCCGGCTCTGGAAAGTTTTAGCTGCAATGAATTTGTGATGCCTACTGGTTGGTGATATTAATACTGTTACTCTTTT
>NW_015390984.1:38064-41464 GCF_001527695.2 Protobothrops mucrosquamatus
TCCAAATATAAATCACATGACCCTGGGCATGCTGCAATGGTCATAAGTGTGAAAAATGGTCATAAGTCATTTCAGTGCAATTGCAACTTTGAACAGGGTTTTTTTTTGGTCATCAAGTTTTTGACACCTTGCTAGGTGGTACTCGAATATTGCCATATCCTAAAAGTGGTACAATCGGTAAAAAGGTTGAAAAGCCCTGGATTATTAAGGCCTACTATGAGAATCTCTATAAGGCAGAGGTGGTCTCCAATGAGGGAATACAAGCCTATATGAAAGAAAGTAATTTGCCAAAAGTTCCAGAGAACATCTGAAATATATTGAACCAGAAAATATCAATGATGGAGATCACAGAAGCTATAAAAAGGCAAAAAAAAGACAAGACTCCGGGCCCAGACGGACTGCCTGCAGAGTTCTATGTAGCATTACAGGACATATTAAGCCCGATTTTGAAGGAACTATGTAATGAAACTTTCTCAGAGACAAAAATACCAAATTCGTGGACGGAAGCTAATATCACTTTGATACCCAAAGATGATACCGATTCCACACAAATAAAAAACTATAGACCAATATCGTTATTAAACGTAGACTACAAAATTTTTGCTTCGATACTGGCAGAAAGAATGAAGAAATTCTTGACAGAGTTCATCCATACAGATCAAAATGGTTTCCTACCCAAAAGACAGATAAAAAACAATTTATGGATTTTCTTAAACGTTCTGGAATATTATGAAAATCATGCAGGGAAGCAGATGGCATTGATATTTCTCGATGCACAAAAAGCCTTTGACAACCTAAATTGGCAATTTATGTTCCAGCAGCTGATAGAAATGGACTTTGGCAACAATTTTATAAAAGCAATTCAAGCTATTTATAATAAACAAACAGCCAGAATACTTTTAAATGGTGATTATACAGAAAGTTTTGATATCAAAAAAGGCACAAGACAGGGTTGTCCATTATCCCCCTTGCTATTTATTTTAACATTGGAAGTACTGGCTAGAAACGTTAGGCAGGACACGGAAATAAAAGGATTGGAGATAAAAGATCAAAAATATAAACTACAAGCTTTTGCAGATGATTTGGTTTTCATTTTGGAGGAGCCACTAGAAACATCTACTAAATTGTTGCAGAAAATAGAAAAATTCGGAGAAGTGGCTGGTTTGAAAATAAACAGAGAAAAGACCAAAGTATTAACAAAGAACTTAACAGATAAACAGAAAACCTACTTTACAAAAAAGACTAATTTGCAAATAGTCAAAAAAGTGAAATATCTAGGCATTTATTTAACACCAAGATGTATAACATTAAAAGAAGATAATTATGAAAGACTGTTGAAACAAATAAAATCAGATTTGGAAAAATGGAAAAACTTTCAACTTTCATTACTAGGAAGAATAGCAACAGTGAAGATGACTATTTTACCAAAACTACTCTTTCTATTTCAAACAATCCCTGTAAAATTGGGGAAGATTTTCTTTGATGATTTAAATGCAACAATATTAAGATTTATATGACAAGGGAAGAAAGCATGAATTAAAGCTAAAATGTTACAAGAAGCTAAAGATAGTAGAGGATTTGGACTTCCGGATTGGAAACTTTACTATCAAGCAGCGATTTTACCGTGGATTAAAGAATGCATAACGCTGAGAAATAAAAGACTTCTCTACCTACAGGGGCATGACCTGCAACTGGGTTGGCATGCCTTTCTGTGGTATGGGAAAAATAAAATACATAGATATTTTCAATGCCATGCTATAAGGAATGTACTCCTTTTAGAATGGGAGAGAATAAAACAAAAAATCTATATTAAAATACCAGAGTGGCTCTCAACAATGGAAGCTTTTGCATACTCAAATTTAATCAATTATGATAAATTTGTCACTTATAAAGACATTTTGAATAATGATGGAAAACTTAAAGACAGGCAAGATCTACAACAACAAGGTATTGACCTATCATGGTGGCCTTACTTACAAATCAAAACAAGATACGAGAAAGATCTAAAGACAGTGGGATTTTATAAAGATCAGATAGAATTTGATCAAATACTCTTGAAAACAGATGAAAATTTGTAGTAATCAGTGCTCAGTCATTGCAGGGTGCAAATAATGGCTGCTCACACGCAGCAGTTTATTCTTTATATACAGTATTACAAGCAGGAAAAGGTTTAACATGGCAACAGCCTAGCAATAGCACTTCATTGGTTAATCTCCTTACCAATGCTTAAGGATAGAAAGCAAGAGGCCAGAAAGAGGGAGAAGTGGGCAATAACATATTGTTGATGCGAGCTGTTATCAGACAAGCAAGGTCACACAGAGCTACGCACTTTCACATCGCTCTGGTGATGTGAAGGGGGGAGATAGATGCAGAGAGGAGGGGCACACGTTAGAGGGACAGTTTTCTGATCACCACCTTTTTCTGTCTCTCACCTCCACATCTCACTCCTTTTTGTTTTGTTAGATGAAATATCGTCGTAAGCGGGGTTAATAAAAGGATTATAATCAGGAGAGGAGCATCCTTGCAGTTGTTTATATAGGGCCAAAACTTGACCCTGGGGCAATGTGAGAGAGGATCTGCTGGGATTTAAAGCTCTGATACATATATTGCAAAGTGAAGGAATACATTGTATAAAACAGCATCCACCAAGATCCTAAAGTATCAATTTTCAAATCAGAGGCCAAATTGTGTAAAATATCAATTTGGTGCTGAATGGTTCGTGAATTATCAGAAATATTAAAACAACACATTCCCTCGCTTCCGGTGGTGACAGGCTGCACAGCATGGCGGCTTTTGTTAGCCGCCCGTCTGGGAGCGCGTCAAAGCCTGAAGAGACAGCGTTCGTCAGCTGTCTCTCGGCTCAGAACCTCGTCCCTCGGGCGAAGAGGGGGGGTGAGTGAGTCCAGATAGGGCTAGAGCTTCCTCTCACCCCGGTTTTGCTTTAATCGGGGGTGAGAGATGCTAGCTCGGCCGGAGTCTGGGCGTTCTCCGCGCCCGATGATGCCTTCGCTCCTACTTTTTTGGAGCGAAGCCAGATGCAGCTCCCACCTCTGCTATTGAAAGGTATTTGGACTTAAATTATAAGCAGACGGAACTAAACAGGAGGTTTGGAGTTACAGTGGGCTGTTCGTGACTTTGACTCTGAAAATATACTAGCATCTTCTTTTTTGTGGAGATTTAAAGTGAGAGAAAATGGCTGCAGAATTGCCGTTTCTCTGGAATACTTTCGTTTTTTACTTTCACTCTCTTTTGGTTACTAACTGGATAGAGATACATTGTTGCTTCTCCGGCTCTGGAAAGTTTTAGCTGCAATGAATTTGTGATGCCTACTGGTTGGTGATATTAATACTGTTACTCTTTTGGATTATTGAAGTGATATTTAAAGAAGTCTGGAGAATGG
>NW_015390984.1:42877-45252 GCF_001527695.2 Protobothrops mucrosquamatus
TCAAATTCTTCCTTCAGAAGGAGATGGGAATGAGAAAAAGGGAGGCAGGGAAGGGAGGGAGGAAAGGAAGTCCCGCCTTAGCACTTGGCCACCAGCAGCTCTGCCATTGACTTTGCTTGTCAAAAGGTTGGACCCTGGAACACTGTGACCATTATAAATATGAATCAGTTGCCAAGCATCCAAATATAAATCACATGACGCTGGGCATGCTGCAATGGTCATAAGTGTGAAAAATGGTCATAAGTCATTTCAGTGCAATTGCAACTTTGAACAGGTTTTTTTTTTGGTCATCAAGTTTTTGACACCTTGCTGGGTGGTACTTGAATATTGCCATATCCTAAAAGTGGTACAATCGGTAAAAAGGTTGAAAAGCCCTGGCATAGAGCAACGGGCGGATAAATTATGTGAAGAGGTTGAAGAAGATGTTATGGGAATACCCCAAAATGATATGCTATATTGTGGAGATTTGGAAAATGACAAGTTTGAAAAGCTGGGAAAGGAAGCTGTAACAGATTTGGTTATGGTTCTGGTGTACCTCCCTGTTGAAATTTTTAGAAAAAAAAGCTTATATAGAATTAATTCACGGGTCGTGCATCAGAGAAAACCAGCTGAAGATGTTGCTGTTCGTGCCTTTGGAAGAAGCTTACAGGCTTACTACTTGCAAAAATTTCGGACACGTTATAAAATGTAAAAGGAACACTTATTGATCTTGAAGGTTGATTTTGTATCAGTGATATGAAAAAGAATGAAAAACTGGGGGGGATATGCAAAATGGAGAGCTGGGATAGACTAATGAGGAATGTTTTTGAAGCTTATATCTTTAAAATTTTGGATTAATACTATGGTTTGAATTTGTTATAAGACATTAGATGATTAATAATATATAATTATATTATTTTAAAGGATTTAAATTTTGTATTTAATGGAACTATGATTATAAGAGAAATGGTAAAGTTTATGTTTAGATATTTGGATTTGGGGAAGATGGATAATTATATTTTGAGTTTTGGTGTTAAAATAGAGTATAATTTTTGTTTTTTATTATTTGAGTTAAAGTTTTTTTTATAATTGATTGCTTTATGAGGTTAATTAGTTCTGGGAAGTTGGGGAGGGGAGGGGATTAAGGGGAAATTATAAATTGATGTATTTAATTATTATAGGTTTATAATGGAATTGTATTGATAAGAGGATATGCTCGGCTAGTACCCCAAGCTGCACTCGATGAGGTGGTTAAGAAGGCAGAGGGGATGTAGGGAGGTGGTAAGAAGGAAGGAGGAGAGGTTGTGGGTTTAGGGGGAGGAAGGAGAGGAAAGTAGATGAGGATGGAGGCAGGGCGGGGACTGCCGAGCGTATCCGAAAATGTTTTGAGTATTTTTATTTCTTGCTGGTGTATGTAGATGCACCATTTGTACTTGTTGTTCAATTAAAAATAATAAAAAAAAATTTGGGGGAAAAAAAAAAACACATTCCCTCAAAACCCTTCACAACCCAAATGTTGGCGCAGAAGCAAATAATCAATTGCAGCACGATTTTGCAAAATAGCCTTTCTCAAATCTTGCAGCTCATGGTTGATTGCTGACATAGCTGAAGAAGTAGCATTAATGTTGAGGTGGGCACGAATAGCAAGTTTTGGCACACCCACTAAAGACATAGTCAGTGCCACATATTCTGCCTTATTAAGTAACGTTGTCTCAGAGTCACAAGTGCTGTCTAGCGTGACCCCACGTCGAGAACGGTTTGAGTGAACTTGTTGTTTGGAAAGCAAAACAGGAATCAGCCGGCTGAGGCAACACTGCGCTTCACTAATATTAGCAGGAATATAATTAAAAGTTTCTTGACCACATGTAAAAAACCATCCTTGCAGTAGCCAAATATGTCCATAATGAAAGAAAGTCTCTTCAAAAGCTGTGCAGTTTAAAACAGGTGAACTAATGCAATGACAGTGAGGTTTTTTACTTGAAGAAGTACAATTAACTATTTTTGCACATGTTATATTTGCAGGGATAGCTACCACCGGGGTGTGTAAAGCAATAGCGTCAGGGGGTGGATAATAAGCAGTAACCCCCCATCTAGATATAGCTTTATAGTTAAAGTTCCCATTGAATAAAATTCTGCTCAAGCCAGTGAAGTTTTGAATTACTGCAGAAGGGGTACAAACAGACTAAACATATAGAAAGCAAATTTTTCATGTCATACATTTCAGATAAGCAAAAGACATTATTTTGTGTGATGTTAGCCAGCTGCACCCATAGATTTTGCTTCATTCGTTGCTCGAATGATTGTTTGGGTGAGATGACAGTTGCTGTTGTCAAAGGGCAGATGTTAATGATCAGACACAAACAAATGATGGCTAAGGAATTTGCAGTTAAAACCGC
>NW_015390984.1:47087-48840 GCF_001527695.2 Protobothrops mucrosquamatus
TACTGAAGAGATAAGTTATCCTGAAAATAAAATTGAAAATCAGATTTTGGAATAGAAAAAACAATATTAATTAAATCAGTTCCATTTGGATGGCAAGCTCGTGTGCGTCCTAAGGTTATTATTTCAGCAACCACCTGGATAAAAAATAAAACATTTTGGGATGGGGTGTGGGGTAAATAAAGTCATTCAATACAATATATTCTTTGTACTTTTATCACAGCTAATACTCTGGTAGGTAATTTACTAGTAGGAAAAATCAAAAGTGTTAACTGACAATTTTTATGTGGAATTCTGTCCACAAATTGAGTATTCAAGATGTCATTAATTTGTTCCACTGTGACAAGTGCTGCAGATGGAACTACAATGAAATTTTCAGGTTGTTTTCCTTTGGTCAATAAATCAAATAATGGAGAGCTTCCTGTGGCGAGGCGCCGCCGAAGGAGGCTTTTTCCTTAGCCTCCAGCCCGGGACTGCGTCAAAGCCGTCAAAACAGCGCGGATCAGCTGTTTTGCGGCTCGGAACTTTCTCTCCAGGCGAAGGGGAGAAAGTGAGTTTGGTTGGGATAGGGGTTGAGTTCCCTAGTCCCCCCAGGAGCGGTCCTGGGGGGTGTAGGTGAGAATTCCCCCGGAGTCCTGACCTCTTCTCCGCAGCTCGGTGTGTCTTCGTTCCTCGGAGTGAAGCCAGACGTCGCCACTGCTGTTACATTGTAGCTGCTTGTGAGTAACTTTTGAAACAGACGGAATCTGACAGGGGATCTTTATTTTAGTTAAAAAGTGACTTTAACTTGAAGACTTTATTGGGACTTTTTACTTGCTATAAGTGAAAGTGACAAGAAAATGGCCGCGGAAGCATTCCTTTTTTTTTAACAAAAGGAAAACTTTCACTTTCTTTCCGGTTGTGGATGTACTTTAAAGGATTTTAATTTTTTTTTATTTAAAGTCAAGTTTTTTAAGTTTATACTTGTTGTGATTTTTTTTAAAAAAATAATTTGGCAGAATGGCTTCAAAACGTACTGTTCCTGCGTTGTCTAAAACAGCTATTTCTTCTCCTGTGGTGCAAACTCAACAACAAAAATCTAGATCTCCCCCACCAACACCTCCTCCCTCCATTACACTCAAAGATTTACAAGAGGCTTTAGCCAAGTCCTCATTGCAGACTCTGAAACAAACAGAAGAACTTTTGGAAAAGAAAAATCAGGAACTTTGTGAAAATTTATCACATATTTTCCAAGGACTTGCATCTCATATTGATTGGGTAGAGGGACGAGTGGATGAATTAGTGGAGAAAATGGAGGGAACGGAGGATAGACTTGAAAAGTTAGAGGAAGGAGTGGAAACTTTTCAAAATGATATGTTAATGATGCAATATAAACAATTGGAATTTGCTCTGAGAATCAGGGGTCTTCCAGAGGACCCACAAGAGAAACTTAAAGAGGAAGTTGTGACAGCTTTAGCCCTGGTATTGAATTGCAATCCAGAGGTGATTTATGGAGAAGTAGAAAAATTTTTTAGAGTGAACTCCTGGGTTGCACGTCAAAGAAATCTACCTAGAGATGTGGTTGTTTATTTTACTACAAGAATACGTCGTAATGAAATCATACAGCTTTTTTACCAGCAGAGGTTTCAAATTGCCGCACAAGATATTATACTTTTAAAAGAAATACCTTCTAAGATCTTAAGAAGAAGAAAGGATTTTACATTCTTGACTCAGGAGTTAAAGAAGCGGCAGATACCTTTCAGATGGGAAATTCCTT
>NW_015390985.1:0-20567 GCF_001527695.2 Protobothrops mucrosquamatus
CTTGAGGCAGGATCTGGGCTTGGGAAGCGGTGAAAATATTTTAAATGGATGAAAGTCACCTGGATTTCTGTCAAACGAACTTAACTGGGCTTCATGGGGCCGTGCTTAATCACGGCCGCGTCGTGCATTTAATTTCGTAGACCGCTTCTCCAAACTACAAGGAGTCCTCAACTTACAATCACTCATTTAGTGACCGTTCAAAGTTATGACGGCACCGAAGAAATGACTGGGGACCGGTTTTCACACTTGTGACCGTTGGTCATGTGATCAACATGAGGATGCTTGACAACCGACTCACGTTTATGACGGTTTTGCAGTGTCCTGGGGCCACCTGATCCCCTTTTGTGACAGTAATAGTAATAATAATGATAATGATAATGATAATAATAATAATAATAATAATAATAATAAAGTTGGAAGGTCATCTAGCCCAACCCCCTGCTCAGGCAGGAAACCCTATACCATTTCACACAAATGGCTGTCCAGTGTCTTCTTAAAAACCTTCTGACAAACAAAGTCACAGGCGGGATTCACTTAACAACCAGCCAGATTCACTTAACAACCGTGTGACTATTTTAAATCTGCAGTGACTCACTTTACAATTGAGGTAAACAAGGTTGTAAAATGGGGCAAAACTGCACTTTGCAAATTTCTCACTTAGCGCCATACATTTTGGGGTCAATTGTGGTCCTGTGTCGAGGACCTACCTGTATGTCTAGTTTAATGAAGAGAAGGACGAGGGGGGACATGATAGCAGTCTTCCAGTATCTCAGGGGCTGCCCCAAAGAAGAGGGAGTCAAGCTATTCTCCAAAGCGCCTGAAGGCAGGACAAGAAGCAACAGATGGAAACTAATCAAGGAGAGAAGCAACCTAGAACTAAGGAGAAATTTCCTGACAGTTAGAACAATTAACCAGTGGAACAACCTGCCTCCAGAAGCTGTGAATGCTCCAACACTGGAAGTTTTTAAGAAGAGACTGGACAGCCATTTGTCTGAAATGGTATAGGGTTTCCTGCCTGAGCAGGGGGTTGGACTCGATGACCTCCAAGGTCCCTTCCAACATTATTATTATTATTATTATTATTATTATTATTATTAGACAGTTGTCGTGTCTTGGGTCACGCGATCCCCTTTTGCGCCCTTCCGACAAGCAAAGTCAACGGGGAAGCCGTTGATTCACTTCAAAACCCTGTGGCTAATTTAACAACTGCAGTGATTGACTTCGCAACAGTGCCGGGAAAGGTCGTAAAACGGAGCGAGACTCACTTTAATAACCGTCTCGCTGAGCGACAGAAATTTTGGGCTCCCTTGTGGTCATCAGTGGAGGGTTACCTGCGTTACCGCTGTAAAGGCGGGACAAACACGGGTGCTCAACCTGTCCCACCCTCTGATGGTTTCAGGCGCCCTGGACAGCATCACCAAATATTTCCAGATGTCGCTGGATGCAGAAAAGAGAGCCAACGCCTCCGTTTTGCTTCCCGGAAGCCTTGTTGAGCAGTCCGCCGAAATGCGCCTGGAAGTGGAGAGCTTGATTAACGATACCGAGGCCGCCTTCAAGTCTACTCAGGAAGAGCAATCCCGTCTCTTGGATGAGCTGGCAGGCAAGCTGCAAAGTCTGGACTTGGCTGAAGTGTCGGAGAAGGTAGGCACCCATATCTGAGCTTGGACCAGGGCGAAGAGTTTGAGAAGGGGTGGAAATGAACAGGGATGTCAGGAACAAAGAAACAACTGTTGCGTATTTGATGAGATGTCTGTGGAGATGCTCTGTCATCCAGATCAAGGTTGTCCCAAAGGTGATTTTTCACGAGGCAATTGGACTTTCTTGTTTCTTTTAAGACATTTCGCTTTTCATCCATGGAGCTTCTTCAGCTCTGGCTGGATGGCGGGGAATGGAAGGATTTATACTCCTTGCAGACAGCTGGTCATTTGCATCCTTTTAGAGAGCCATTGAGACCACTTGGAGGTTTATCTGGGTCCTCCGGGTCACCTGAGTAGTGCAAAGGGGTGTGGAGCCTTCTTGGAACTGCTGAAAAGACTTGTAGTAGACAGGAGATAGATGATGTTGTGTCCCTCCCGCCATTGAGAGAAGAGGGCTGTTCAGTTTTGACACAAACGGCTGCTTGGACCCCTCTTTCAAACCAGCGGTCCTCCTCGTCCGAAATGTGGCCTTTGTAGTCTTCAAAAGAGTGGCCTTCGTCTTTCAAATGCAGATGGACTATTACTGCATCCTGTCCTGATGGGTTTGTTTTCAAACTTCACAAACGCATGGCACAACATAGGGGGAAAAGATTCAATCTTCGTGGCCTCAACGACTCTCTAAAACAGGGGTAGGCAACCTTGGCTCTTTTATGACTCGTGGACTTCAACTCCCAGAATTCCTGAGCCAGCCACGCTGAGGGGAAAGGGAGAGGTTTCCAAGCTGAGCCATGCTGGCTCAGGAATTCTGGGAGTTGAAGTCCACGAGTCTTAAAGCTGCCAAGTTTGAGGAGCCCTGATATAGGGCAGGGGTGGGGAACCTTGGCTCTTTTATGACTCGTGGACTTCAACTCCCAGAATTCCTCAGCCAGCTACGCTGAGGGGAAAGGGAGAGGTTTCCAAGCTGAGCCATGCTGGCTCAGGAATTCTGGGAATTGAAGTCCACGAGTCATAAAAGAGCCGAGGTTGCCTACCCCTGCTCTAAAAGGAGGCAAATGACCAGCTGTCTGCAAGGAATATCAATCCTTCCATTCCCCACCATCCAGTCAGAGATGAAGAATCTTCTTGGATGAGAAGAGAAAAGCCTTCGGAGAAAAAACAAGGAAGTCCAGTTACCTCTTGAAAAAAGCACCTTGGGGATATAGATAAGATATTCAGTGAAATATAAATGAAATTGGGGGGCGAGGGGGCGATGGCTCAGCAGTTAAAGACACTGAAAAAGCTGCCAGTCCAGGTTCGAGACCCAAGTGCCATAGGATGGGGTGAGCTCCCGTTCCTTGCTCCAGCTCCTGCCCACCCCGGAGTTTTAAAAGCGTGGAAACGCGAGTAGATTAATAGGTACCACTTCGATGGGATTCTGTGCGCCTCGGCCTATAGTCATGCTGGCCACATGACCACAGAAGCGTATTCGGACAATGCTGGTTCCCTCGACTAAGAAACGGAGGCGAGCACTGTGCCCTAGAGTCGGACAAGACTAGTCAGCCGAAAACATTACCTTCGATAAATGAAATGCCAGATAGATTGCCATGGATTAGAGCAGGGGTAGGCAACCTTGGCTCTTTTATGACTCGTGGACTTCAACTCTCAGATTTCCTGAGCCTGCATGGCTCAGCTTGGAAACCTCTCCCTTTCCCCTCAGCGTGGCTGACTCAGGAATTCTGGGAGTTGAAGTCCACGAGTCATAAAAGGGCCAAGTTTGAGTACCCTTGCCCTATACCAGGGGTAGGCAATCTTGGCTCTTTTATGACTCGTGGACTTCAACTTCTAGAATTCCTGAGCCAGCATGGGGGAACTATGGCCCCCTTCATGACTTCTGGACTTCAACTCCCAGAATTCCTGAGCCAGCATGGCTCAGCTTGGAAACCTCTCCCTTTCCCCTCAGCGTGGCTGGCTCAGGAATTCTGGGAGTTGAAGTCCAGAAGTCATGAAGGGGGCCATAGTTCCCCCATGCTGGCTTGGGAATTCTGGGAGTTGAAGTCCATGAGTCTTAAAGTTGCCAAGGTTGAGGACCCCTGATATAGGGCAAGGGTGGGGAACCTTGGCTCTTTTATGACTCGTGGACTTCAACTCCCAGAATTCCTGAGCCAGCCACGCTGAGGGGAAAGGGAGAGATTTCCAAGCTGAGCCAGGCTGGCTCAGGAATTCTGGGAGTTGAAGTCCACGAGTCGTAAAAGAGCCGAGGTTGCCTACCCCTGGATTAGAGCATCCTCATGGTCACGTGATCAAAATTCAGCCGCTTGGCAATTGACTCCTATTTATGACGGTTGCCGTGCCCCGCCGTCATGGGATCAGTTTTTGTGACCTTCTGACCAACAAAGTCAACGGGGAAAGCCAGATGCACTTAACAGCCGGGTTACTGACTTCACACCTGCAGTGATTCATTTAACAACTGTGGCAAAATAGGTTGAAAAGAGGGCAACGCTCACTCAACGAATGTCTCGTTTAGCAGCCGAAACCTTGAGGTCCGTTGTGGTTGTAATCCGAGGACTCGGCTTATCGATCCGAGAGCTTTCGGAATCCCTCCTAATTTTAACAGCAAAGAATCTTTCTTTCGAAGGGTAAAAATAAATAAGTATTGACAAGCAAAGGCGGGAACTGAACCAGCCAGCCTACATAAAATCCTAGGATTACACTGACAAACCTGATCAGACAAAGATGATCTCCTCCTGTTGCCAAAATACATTCCAGGGGCGCAACATTTCAGCAGGGGAAAAAAGCCTTGATTTCCAATTACCACCCACCTCGTGACAGAAAGCAGGAAAATTCAGTAGAAGGGCCCACCCAGGATTATTTATTTATGTCTGCATTTTCTCTGGTCTTTATCAGGGAATATCTCCAGACTGAGCTTCCAACCACCCAAGATAAAAACAAAGCATAAAAAATAAAAATGCGAAGAAGCAAGAAAGCAAGCCGCAGAATAATAAAGACAAGCTCAAACGCCAAAGTCACGTCAGGATGTAAACGTGGTTTTTGAAAAGGGGACGGGTTAAAATGCCGTGGAAAATGGAAACGAAGAGGTTTTGGGCTGGCAAGGGAATTAAAACCCACTGTAGACTTTTGAGATTGTCGCCTCTTCAGCGCTTAGTGACCATTGCTAATTTCTCCCCTTACAGCTCCATCTTGCTTTAATTGGTAACGCACTCTAAAACCATCTGACCGAATCCTCTAATTTGGAAAAAAAGGAATTTTTTGTATTTTTTTTTTAAAAAGAGAGCATATTTAGGCTAGGTAACTTCCTACTAAAAGAACAGAGAAACAGGCTGTGATTTGCGAAGCCCGACTTAAGACAATGTTTGGTCTAGTTTCAGCTGAGCATTTGTGTGTTACCTCGACCCAGACACGGCGTCAAAGTGCTTGCGGTCTCGCTTAATTTTGTTGAAAACCAGGAGGTCAAATCGAACGACTCTTTTCCTCTCTTATTTCTCCTGTTTCAGATAAAGGTTAAATGCCCCGGGGAGTAAAACGCAGGTAGTCCTCAACTTACGACCACAATTGAGTCCGAAACTCCTGTCGTTAAACGAGACACTTGTTAAGTGGGTTCTGCCCCATTTTAAGACTTTTCTTCCCTCAGTGGTTAAGTGAATCACTGCAGTTGATAAGTTAGAGACACGGTTGTTAAGTGAATCTGGCTTCTTCCGTTGACTTTGCTTGTCAGGTCGCAAAAGGGGATCACGTGATGTCCCCGGGACGCTGCGACCGTCGTAAATACGAGTCGGTTGCCAGGCGTCCGAATTATGATCACGTGCAATGGTCGTTCAGGGTCAAAAAAGGGTCATTCGTTCCTTTTTTTCCCCCAGTGCTGGTGTAACTCCGAATGGTCATTAAAATGAACTGTCGTAAGTCGAGGACTACCTCCGGCGCTTTACGGAGTTGGCTCTTGGGCTGTTTGGGAAGCGTTCACCTTTGACATTTCCCTCCTTTCCGCTGCAGGTGTGCGGGACTCCCCCGGGGGCTTCTTGTGTCGATTCCCCCTGTGGCGGGTTGAGTTGCCACACTGAAGACGGGATGAAGCATTGCGGAGGGCCCGGGTGCGAAGGCCTGGTGACGGTGGCCCACACCGCCTGGCAGAAAGCCATCGATTTCGATCGAGACATCTTGAGTGCGCTGGCGGAGGTGGAGCAGCTCTCCAAAATGGTGATTATTTAAGATACCTTAGCCATCAAGCACTAGGGAGTAGGTGTGTGGGCCAGTCAGGGCAAGAACGAGCATGCTTTAATGTTCTACATGATGGGTTCCCATAAGTGCCTTCCTAACAATATTTGTTGTGCAGTCGTGTTGACTCCTTGTGGCCCCATGGTGCATAGCATGCCAGCCCCCCCCCCCCGGTCTCTCCACCTGCTGACTCAGGAATTCTGGGAGTGGAAGTCCACAAGTCATAAAAGAGCCAATGTTGCCTAATCCCTGGACTAGACATACCCAGTTCCTCCACCGTGGATCCTATCCTCCTGTCCCCTGGTCATCTTTATTGCTCTTCTCCATACTTTTTCTGGAGTCTCAACGTCGTTTTGTTGAGAACCGTCCAGAACAGGGGTAGGCAACCTTGGCCCTTTTATGACTCGTGGACTTCAACTCCCAGAATTCCTCAGCCAGCCACGCTGAGGGAAAAGGGAGAGGTTTCCAAGCTGAACCATGCTGGCTCAGGAATTCTGGGAGTTGAAGTCCACGAGTCATAAAAGAGCCAAGGTTGCCTACCCTGGTCCAGAGGATCCTTAAAAATCACGCTCGGAGCTTCATGATCAGTTAAGGTCTCCGTCAGTATTCCTTTTCAACGAGAAACGGAATTTGCTAGCCGTTATAAACACAGGACCGCTTACTTCATGTAGGTTTCAGAAGCCAAAGAAAGAGCCGACGAAGCCAGGCAGAACGCCCAAGACGTTTTGCTGAAGACCAACGCCACCAAGCACCAGGTAGACAGGAGCAACGAGGATCTCCGGAAACTTATTCAGCAGATCAGAATGTTTTTGACGAGTAAGTATTATTTTAAGACGGCTTCCGGTGACTGACACGCATCTCTCCGTAGAGCGGCTTCCTTTTCCCATTTTTGAGCCCAAAATTTAGGTTGCCAAGTGAAACATTTGTTAAGTGAGTTTTGCCCCATTTTATCACCTTTCTTCCCCCAGATGCCACTTCCAGAAGTCTGTTCTAGGCCTCGGAGGAATGGAGGAGGCCTCCCAGGCCTAGAACGGCCCGCCGGAAGTGCATGGATGCCACTTCCAGAAGTCTGTTCTAGGCCTCGGAGGAATGGAGGAGGCCTCCCAGGCCTAGAACGGCCCGCCGGAAGTGCATGGATGCCACTTCCGGAAGTCTGTTCTAGGCCTCAGAGGAATGGAGGAGGCCTCCCAGGCCTAGAATGGCCCACCGGAAGTGCATGGATGCCTCTTTCAGAAGTCCGTTCTAGGCCTCAGAGGCCCAGGCCCGCATCAAATGAGAAAACCAGGTGTTTGAATTCCACCACCGCCCTCTTCCGTTGGGTCACTCACGGCTTTCTGTTCCTTGTCCAAACAGAAGAGGGTGCTGATCTTGATAGCATCGAAGCCGTCGCTAATGAAGTTCTCAACCTGGAGATGCCCAGCACACCTGAACAGCTGCAAACCCTGGCAGATAACATTCGCGACCGTGTGGAAAGCCTGTCTGATGTGGAGACCGTCCTTCAGCAGAGCGCCGGAGATATCGCAAGGGCGAAGGCGTTGTTAGACGAAGCTAAGAAAGCCAGGTATGAATAAGACGCCTTGTTTGTTTGTTTGATTGTTTGTTTCCTGTAGTAGACAGCTGCAGAACTCTAAGATTGTTCTTTCGTGGGTGTAATTAAACCTGGAAGAGGCAGATCTCCCTGGAGGAGACAAGATGGATCAACCTTCAGGGCTTCTCCAAGGAGAAAGACCCACCTACTCACTCAATAAGTCTGACTGGAATTCTTAAAGATACCCAACTCTTTGCAGCAGTCCTTGACTTACGACCACAAATGAGCCCCACATTTCTGTTGCTAAGCGAGATGTTTGTTAAGTGAGTTTTGCTCCGTTTTACAACTTGTCAAGTTAGTAACACGGTTGTGAAGTGAGTCTGGCTTCCCCCATTTTCTCGTCAGGACATCGCAAAAGAGGGTCACATGACCTGGGACACTGCAACCGTCATAAGTACGAGTCAGTTGCCAAGCCTCTGATTTTTGATCACACGACCGTGATGATGCTACAAAGGTCATTAGCGTGGAAAACGGTCATAAGCCCCTTTTTTTTCAGTGTCATCATAACTTCGGTCACTAAATGAACTGTTGTAAGTCTGTTGTATTTTTGTCCTCACTGCTGCTGTTAAAGGGTAGTCGGGAAGCCCTTGAAAGACTGACTAAGAACGTGGATGGGGATGTTTGAATCTCTACGTATTCCAGGGCAAATTATCTTCACAGATTTGAGGCTTCTCAGCATCTAAGCCAGTGGTTCTCAACCTGTGGGTCGGTACCCCATTTGGGGTCGATCGACCATTTCACGAGGGTCGCCAAGCAAGGCTGTCCGCCATTTTTTTTGTCCGCCATTTTTTCCCCCTTTTCCGGCGGGTGCCTTACCTCCCTTGGGCTGGGCCAGCTGGTGGTCGGCCTGCTCCGTCTCTGTCGCTTGCCAGCTACGCCTTGGCCGGCACAGGGGGCGGAACCACGCATGCGCGGCGCTCCCGGGCAGGGAAAGTCCTCGACTTACGACCGGTTGGGTAGTCCTCAACTTACGACCGGTTTAGTCCTCAACTTACGACAGGTTTAGTCTTCGACTTACGACCGGTTGGGGTCGCGTCATTAAAAAGGTTGAGAACCACTGATCTAAGCTGATCGTGAAATATTGCTAGAAAATAAATACAAAGAGCGAATTGAAATGGAGGCTTGTTCTCTGAACTAGGAACCAATCCTTGTTTTAAAAGAGCTTTAACGTCGTTATTGTCCATTGGTCAGCAAAAGCGCGACGGATGTGAAAGTCACGGCGGATATGGTCAGAGAAGCGTTAGAAGAAGCTGGCAGAGCCCAAACCACAGCTGGAGATGCCATCAAACTGGCAGAGAAAGATATTGAAGGAACGCAAGGCTTGCTTGCCTCTGTAAGTTTAGATTTTCTTTTTTCTTTTTTGTATAGATTTTATTAGTTTTTATAGGGTTAGGAATAAGATGGGGTCGGGGTTGGGATTTGGGTGTTAAGATTAGGATTGGGGTTTTTTCCAAATAACATTCTCAATATTTAGCAAACAGCATAATGTCTGGGTTCATGTGTTTAACAAACAATAATAGATAATAGTTAATTATCATAAACAATATATTAATGACTCAATAGCCTTCTTCTTGCTAATATATATTCAAAATTACATATCACGTTCCTTTCTCTCTAATTCAGTGTTTCTCAACCTTGACAATTTTAAGGCATGTGGACTTCAACTCCCAGAATTCCACAGCCAGCATTGCTGGCTGTGGAATTCTGGGAGTTGAAGTCCACATGCCTTAAAATTGTCAAGGTTGAGAAACACTGCTCTAATTCATCTTTCTAGCCATTGATAGAACTTATCCCATGTTGTACACCGAGTCTTCTTTCTCTTTTATCTTTAAAGTCAATCTATCCATTTCTGCACACTCTAGAATTTTCTTAATTAGTACTTCTTCAGCTGCTAAGTTTTCATTTTTCCAATGATGTTGGGCAAATTCCTTCTTAGTTCTAGGTTGCTTCTCTCCTTGATGAGTTTCCACCCGTTGCTTCTTCTCCTGCCTTCAGGCGCTTTGGAGAATAGCTTGACCCCCCTTCTGCTTTGTGGCAGCCCTTTAGATATTGGAACAAATCTAGTCACAACCTGGAACAAGTTAACGCAAAAAAAACCCAACAGTGAAGTTGGACTAGAATCAAACTTCCCTTGCTATTATCATCTTGGATCTTTGGGTGAGCGTGACCTCAACTCCTAAAATATAGGGTCTGTTGCGTTGACATGCTGTCTGAATGGCACGTAAGCAAGCAAAAAGAGAAAAGGTGTATCAAAATATAGGCAGAAGTTATATTTCTGGGAAACCGACTGCCCTAACCTTAAAAAACACAGCATTTTGGGAAGGAATTCCACATATGTTTTTCCTCCACCTTCATCCATTCTGTGCTAGATTGCCTCTGAAACCGGCTCCGTGGAAGACCGTTTGGGGAACGCGACCCTGCGTATTGCAGAACTGGAGAAGAACGTGGAAATGCTTAGAGAGAAGGCAGCTACCAACGCAGAGGATGTAAAAGCCGCGGAAGAAAACATCGCGGTGGTTAATCGAACAACCGCAGACGTTCAAAAAGTGAGCACTGAAATCTGGCCGTGCTTTCCGACGGGAACATCCTGGGGTGCTGTTAAGTTCTTCGGAAGACAGCGCTCGTCCCATGAAAAGCAATTCCGAGTTCAAAGTTTTCAGGCAGCGGGTTTGAATAAGGCCAGGCAGCGCTGGCTGAGAGAGAGGCCAAATGACGAAAGAAGCATTGTGGCACCACAACACAAGCCCCCAGCCGTGTGTGTGTGTGTATGAGATGACATGCCATTGCCAAAGGGGTGGGCTTTGCGGTGCGATGGTACACAATGCCGCTTCTGTCGTCTTGATGAGGCCAACGCAATCCCACGGATGCCCATGATGCAAAGTCAACAGTTCATAAGAAGGAAACTAGCAGTTAGCCAAGCTCTTCTTAAATCAATAGCTAAAACTGCCCAGAGTTATCCCATGGTGAGATGGGCAGCCAATAAATTTTACAAAGAATGGAATGGAGTGAATAGAATCGAATAGGGAATTGAATAGGGAATAGAACTGAAGCGAATAGGGAATAGGAGTAGAATGGAGTGGAATGGAATGGAAATAAGAATAGAATAGAGTAGAGTAGAGTAGAGTAGAAAATAGAATAGAATAAGAAAGAATAGAATAGAGTAGAATAGAAAATAGAATAGAGTAAGAATAGAACAGAACAGAACAGAAAATGGAATGGAATAGAAAATGGATTATGAAATAGAATAGAATAGAATAATCTATATAAATAAAAATGTAAATGTTCGTTTGTTCAAAATCTTAAATCTCCAAAGGTTCTTCACCGATTGCTTTGAAATTTTGAAACAACGTTGCATTCGAATACGCGCGTGTTTTTATATACCTATATTATATAGATGTCACACCTGTGACAGGTAAAAACATGCTTTTTTTGAAAAACAGCGCCATCTGTTGGACGTAGAAGCAACACACACTTTTACCAGACAGCCACAGCAACGCATGGCTGGGTACAGCGAGTATTAGAATAGAATAGAAGTAGAGTAGAATAAAAAATAGAATAGAATAAGAAAGAATAGAATAGAATAGAAAATAGAATAGAATAGAAAATAGAATAGAATATTAGACTAGACTAGACTATTAGAATAGAGTAGAGTAGAGTAGAGTAGAGTAGAGTAGAAATAGAAATAGAAATGGATGGAATGGATGGTGATAAAGTGAGTCACTGCAGTCGAAAAGCAAATCCATTCTTCCGAATGGGCGGGGTTTTTTTTTTGCTGGAAATCTGCAAAAACAGTCACAAATTGAGGTCATGTGAACATGGGATGCTGCAACCGGCTGTAAATGCAAGTCAGTTGCCAAGCATCAGAAAGGCAATCCTGAGAGACCACAGGGAGAAGGTGGCAGTAGTAACTTTTGAGGACCGGTCTTAAGTCGCTTTTTAAAAAGTCTTTTGAATGCTCATTAAACAACCTATCGTTAAGTCAAGGACTTGCCTGTATTAAAGGCAAGAACGTTTAAGCAAAAAGCCGGAATACCTGAATTCGTTTCGGGGGAATATTATCACTTTCCACGTCTCTCTCTCTCTCTTTAGATACTAGATGACAGTGTGAATGAGAAATACAAAACGGTAGAAAACTTAATTGCCAAGAAAACAGGCGAGTCTGCAAACGCCAGGAAGAAAGCGGAAGAGCTGCAAAACGAAGCTAAAATTTTGTTAGAGCAAGCAAACAGCAAACTCCAGCTTCTCAGAGGTATGCATTGTGTGGGAAGGTGATGTCGGTTTCTCTTTTTTAAAAAAAAGGAAAAAAGACTGTTCTCAATGATAGGAGAGTCCTCCTTTGTGTCCACCGGCCTTTTTTAGAGACGTAAAACATCCACCGTCAAAAAAAAGCTGGGCTTTTTTTCCCTCTTTAACGAAGCCAGGGAGCACCGGGGGAGAAAAGATTTTGGTTTGCAGGCTTTGAAAGAACTGGGGGGTGACCCAGTGGTCAGAATGCGGCATTGCAGGCTGACTCTGCCCACAGTCTGGAGTTCGATCCCGACTGGCTCAAGGTTGACTCAGCCTTCCACCCTTCCGAGGTCGGTAAAATGAGGACCCAGATTGTTGGAAGGCAAAATGCTGACTCTATAAACCGCTCAGAGAGGGCTGCAAAACACTATGAAGCGGTATATAAGTCTAAGTGCTATTGCTATAGCTATCTAAACCGTGGAGGCGCAGTGGTTAGAATGCAGTATTGCAGGCAAACTCTGCCCCACCGCCTGGAGTTCGATCCCGACCGGCTCAAGGTTGACTCAGCCTTCCATCCTTCCAAGGACGGTAAAACGAGGACCCTGATGGTTGGGGGCAACACGCTGACTCTGTAAACCGCTTAAGAGAGGGATATAAAGCACTGTGAAGCAGTATATAAGTCTGAGTGTTATTGCTATGTAAGCCGTGGCGGCTCAGTGGTTAGAATGCAGTATTGCAGGATGACTCTGGTAACTGCCAGGAGTTCGATCCTGACCAGCTTCGAGGTTGACTCAGCCTTTCATTCTTCCGAGGTGGGTAAAATGAGGACCCAGGTTGTTGGGGGGTCAATGTGCTGACTCGGCAAGCCGCTTAGAAAGGGCTGTGAAGCAATCTGTAAGTCTAAGTGCTGTTGCTACTGCTGTCTGGAGTGAATTTCTCAAACTATCCCACCTGTGTTGCTGCTAAAAACGCTGCTCTGCCTTCTCTTCTCATTGCAGAATTGGAAGACACGTACGAAAAAAATCAAAAAATCCTGGAAGAGAAAGCTAAACAAGTCATGGAACTGGAGGAGACCGTCCGAGGCCTCTTGCAAGCCATTAGTCAAAAAGTCGCAATTTACAGCACCTGCTAGAAATTGGAAAAGGGAACAGAGAAGGGAAAAAACAAAACCAAAATACGTTTCAATGGATGATAGGTCTTAACCCGATAACGGAACCTGTCGCGACCTGACCAACGTTTTTCTTGTTTTGTAAAATAAAATGCTACTTTGTAACCAAGCACATGCCTCGTTTAACCCTAGTTTTAGCCTCATTCCAATGTTAATTACTTTTTTTTAAATTATCCCAAATAGTAATTAACCCTTTTGAATTCTGCTAATAAAATCCTAGCATCAAACGTGGGGGTTTTAACCACTTAATTTTGACTTCAAGCATGCCCAGTCTTCCGATAAACAATCCAGCACATAAACCCGAACAGTCTCGTGCCAAAACTCTTTGAAAAGAGGGAAGTTGAGTGTTTCTGACCGGGGCAAAGAGAAACACACCTTTTACAAGAAGCGGTTAACTTTGTGGAGTTAAATCTATTGTGCTTGAAGGTGGTTACCTTGGTTAATTGGCTGGGAGTATGCCAGGAAAGAATTTTAAAGCCACAACTGATAAATCAGCAAGAGGAACTTCAATCTTGAGTCTAGTCCCAGCCAGCACTAGAAAAACAGTGGCAATTCAGCATGTGTGAATAAAAATGTGTGAGCAGGACGGTGAGCTTTTGGGAGACAATATCGCAACGGGAATGGGTCACTGTAAAGTCAATGGGTTGGGGAACAAACTCTAGCCTAAAACTGGAAGCAAACTTTGGGGAGAGAATATCACAAGGGGAATGCATCAACATAAATTTATTAGGCTGGTGAACAAACTCCAATCTAAAACTTTAGATTACGTCTATCCAAGCGTGATTGATTTTATAAACCCTCGATTTTAAAAAAGTATAGTCATTGTTCTTAAATATATTGATTTGTGCTTTACATTCAAAAAGAGGTGTATTGTCCATATGTTTTTTTTTTAATACTGAAAAGATTACTTTTTCACTGTGGCCAACGTGAACCCAGACTTCTGGACAATTCCTTGTTTATACGAGACCCAAACAAATATATCTCACTCTGGTGCATTTCGGTTTCAAAATTAAGGTTTTCGTTGAAAAACGAAGCAGGGGCAGTTTTGAGTAACCAAACGGGGTTGGACTAGAAGACCTCCCAAGGTCCTTTCCAAGTCTGTTATTCTGTTATCTTTAGCCATCTTACTAGAGTACTTTATCGTTAGGAAGGGAAAAAAAGCTATCGCAGACCATCCACTGCCCAGGGAATAATAAAACCACAAAAACAGTTTACTTTATGTAGTCAACATAATTTAAAGTTTATCCCTCTGTATTTTTTTTTTACTCTCAAGATACAGTTTTAAAATTCGGAAACCAAGAAGCTTCACCTCCCTCCCCCCAAAAAAAGAAATATGATCAAGCATAGATGTGTATCGATCGTTTTGTGAGTAATTTCAACACAGGTCCATTACTCTTTAAAAGTCCCTTTACATTGTGATCAAAGATAAAATGAATCAAATTTCATTCATTCATATGTATATATGACCATATCTGTGTTAAATTTAGATTTGGCCGACAAAAAATTAAAGGGAGACTAGTATAGCTATTTCGAGCTATTTAGCTCTCATCAGCTAGCCATACCCTTCTGAGATTCAAACCCGGGCTACTTGCACGTTAGGCAGCTGTATTAACCTCTAGGCTGCCTAACGTGCAAGCAGCCCGGGTTCGAATCTCAGAAGGGTATGGCTAGCTGATGAGAGCTAAATAGCTCGAAATAGCTATACTAGTCTCCCTTTAATTCTTTGTCGGCAAAATCTAAATTTAACACAGAAATAGTTTATCGCAGTAGTGACTTTAGCCTGGAAAAGCTCCCATGTTTGATGCTGGGGGTAAAAGGCAAAAGTATTAGCAAATAGACCAGGTGCTCTAACAGACCGGAAAAACATATGACCATATATATATATGACTGTGACCATGGCTTATTTTCAATAATCGGGCTGCGCCCCAGCAATGACAAAGCAACAACATGGCGTAATATTAGACACTATATTTGAACGAAATGCATAATGGAACCTTTAAAATCTCTCCAACTATAAGCTGATCCTGCTGCTGTATTTTCTTCGGTGAAACTTAAGGATGTACAATCAATAACGCAAATATAGTATTGATAATATAAGATACAGTTATTGGTTCATTAATTTCAAACCCCTATTTGTTTAAATATCTTAAGGTTTTTTTTGGGGGGGGGGGAAACGGGACGGACAAAAGTTCACTTAATTAAGGCCCAGGAGTATTGCAAAGACCCGGTGTTTTTTTTTTCTACCGAGTCTTCAGTCGTTTCACAGGAAAATGTGCTTTTCGCGCAATGGACGTCCTTTCGTGTTAGAAGTTGATCGCCTTCCCAAATGACGCTGCCAGGTTTGCTTCTCGGAAAGCTTCGGATACGGTCTGTGGGGGGGAAAAAAATGGGAAAAATGAATGGGGCAGAAGGGAGGAAAACGATGCAACGATGGGGAACCTCCATGAATTATGAAGAGGTTCTTTACGAAGGACTTTCATAAAGAGAGCCAGCAGTGTGGTCTAGTGGTTAAAGGCACAAGGCTATAAAACAAGAGGCTGCGAGTTCTGGTCCCGCCTTAGCCACGAAAGCCGGCTGGGTGACTCTGGGCCAAATAAAATAGAGATAAAATAGAATAGGGCTGGAAGGGATCTTGGAGGCCTTCTAGTCCAGCCCCCCTGCTCAAGCAGGAGAACCTATACTATTACAGACAAGTGACTGTCTAGTCTCTTCTTAAAAGCCTCCAGTGATGGAGCACTCACGATTTCTGGTGGCAAGCTGTTCCACTGGTTAATTGTCCTCACTGTCAGGAAGTTTCTCCTTAATTCCAGGTTGCTTCTCTCTTTAGTCAGTTTCCAATCATTGTTTCTCGTCCTGCCCTCTGGGGCTTTGGAGAATAGTTTGACCCCCTCTTCTTTGTGGCAACCCCTCAAATACTGGAATACTGTTATCGTGGTGAGTTCTAGTCCTGCCTTAGGCGTGAAAGCTGGCTGGGTGTCTATGGGTGAATCACCAGGAGATGGTGAGTTCTAGTCCTGCCTTAGGCATGAAAGCTGGCTGGGTGTCTATGGGTGAATCACCAGGAGATGGTGAGTTCTAGTCCTGCCTTAGGCATGAAAACTGGCTGGGTGATTTTGGGCCAATCACCAGGAGACGGTGAGTTCTAGTCCCGCCTTAGGCATGAAAGCCAGCTAAGTGACTTTGGGCCAGTCACTCTTTCTCCCAGTCCAGCCCACCTCAAAGGGCTGTCGTTATGGGACAAATAGGGAAGAGGAAGATGTGCTGGACACGTTTGCCGCCTTTCGAGTTATTTGTAAAAAATCATAAGGGCAGGATAGAAATAAATAAAACCTCTCCGTAAGGCCAAATGTGGCTGATCCAAGTCGCAGGAACTTACTGGATGGGCGTGGCAAACTCTGGCGACGTCCTCGCAGGATGCGCCGTATTCCATGGCCAGAGCGGCTTCATTAACCATTTCACCAGCACCCTGGAGAAAGAACGATCACGGTGATTGATGAGAATGGCCTCCCAAGAGATAAAGATAAAAGATCTCCTTGTCCAGTTGTGTCCATCTGTTTCTTGCCCGAGGTAGCAGCGTTGTCCAAAGACATTTTCAGTGGTCAGGTGTCCAGCAGGGCTATATGCCAAAGGCACACGGAACGCGGTTCCCTATTTATCTACCTATTTTATCGACTCGCATTTGCATGCCTTCCAGCTGCTAGGTGGCAAGAGCTGGAGCATGGAACGGGAGCTCGCACCATTGCGTGGCGCTGGGGTCTCAAACCCAGGCTAGCAGCTTTCCAGCTGACAATATGGACCTCTTTAACCGCTGAGCCATCGCGCCCCCTCCCCAAAATGTATCTCCAAACGGGAAACACAATGGCTGTGTGTATTGGTGGTTTTTAAAAACGGCAGCATGAAAAAAAGGACATGCACAACAGCTACACAACTGCTTATGTACTAGAAAGAACTTTAGAACGGTAGTCTTAGATGTAGACACGGGGCTGCTTATATATCAGTATTTCAGGGCTGTGGAGTCGGAGTCGGAGTCGAGGTGTCGGAGTCAATTTTGGGTACCTGGAGTCGGAGTCGGCAAACAATGCACCGACTCCTACTAAATTTAGATTGTAATTTAAAAAAAAGCAAGTTTAAATGTCCCAATTCACAAAAAGTTATAATTAATGACTTCTCTACTGTAAGAATAAAGACCAATGCATGCAGTGCCTCATATAACCGCAAAACGAACACGTTAAGTGACCGTGAAGAAGCATGCTTTTCATGTGCTTCACTATATGGCACGCAACGCACAATTAGGAGCGGCAATACTTATACTTTCCATAGTGTTGTGTTCTGCTGTTACAGGGAACGCAGCGCCCATGGGTAACCTAGCCTGTCACTGATAAGGGATTAAGTAAATACGTTTTTTGCAGGACTAGAGACACTTGTATAAGTGAAGGGATACCTCCCAGTTATCAAGTTCTGACTTCGACATTTGGTAACCTTTTTGACGACAGTAAGTCGATTCCGATATTTTTGAACATTTGAGGCTAACAATCGAATAATTATGTCTCCTCAGCCTCAGCCCCTCAGCCTCAGCCTTCATGTTTTTTGACTCCTCTCGGAGTCGGAACATTTATCTACCGACTCCACAGCCCTGGTATTTATATCCTATTCTATTAAGCAGGGGTCTTCAAACGTGGCCCTTTTATGACTTGTGGACTTCAACTCCCAGAATTCCTCAGCCAGCGTATTCTGGGAGTTGAAGTCCACAAGTCATAAAAGGGCCACGTTTGAAGACCCCCCTGCTATAAAGCATCAGAAGTAAAGCAACTCAGCCTTGCGCAACATTGCAACACGCGTATCTTTCGGCATACTCACAGCGCCTAAGATATGCGCTCCCAGCAGCCTGTCGGTCGTTTTGTGACTTAAAATCTTCACCAAACCATCCGTGTCCGCGTTGGTCTTGGCTCTGCTGTTAGCCGCAAAAGGGAACTTACCAATCTTGTATTCTGTTCCCTGGAAAGAAAGAAACACTGCAAATTCGTGGAAGTCATCCTTCGTTCATAAAACCAAACAGATACAGCCACTGTCCGGTTTGAAGCAACTCAGAGATCTGATCGTACCCTCAAAGGTGATGACAAACTCAGCTAAGCCTTTAAATAAATAATAATAACAGCAAAAAAAAAAAAAATCCTACGTGTTAGATCAGAGGTCCCCAACCTTTTGGGCACCAAGGGTCCGGTTCCGTGGAAAGAGGTTTTTCCGTGGATCGGAGAGTGTGCGTGGTTTTGTGCGCTGCCTGCCTCCCACAGATGGGGCTTTGCTTGTTCGTGCGGACCGGTTGCTGGTATGCTGTGGCCCTGTACCGGTCCACGGACCGGGGGTTGGGGACCCCTGCCCTATACTATTCAATACAACTGTCTGTCCAATTGTCCAATCTTTTCTTGAAAACCTATAGTAATGGAACACCCACAAGCTCAGGAGGCATGTTTTTCCACTGAATAATTATTCTCACTGTCAGGAAATTCTTATTTCCATGTTGGATCTGCCTTTAATGGGCTTGCCTCCATTGCTTCTTGTCCTGCCTTCAGGTGCTATGGAGAATAAATTGAGACCCTCTTCCCTGTGTGAAATATTGGAAGATGCTATCATGTCAAATTCAAGCCTTCTTTTTGTTAGGTTAAACCAGGGGTAGGCAACCTTGGCTCTTTTATGACTCGTGGACTTCAACTCCCAGAATTCCTGAGCCAGCCACGCTGAGGGGAAAAGGAGAGGTTTCCAAGCTGAGCCATGCTGGCTCAGGAATTCTGGGAGTTGAAGTCCACGAGTCATAAAAGAGCCAAGGTTGAGGACCCCTGATATAGGGCAGGGGTAGGCAACCTTGGCTCTTTTATGAGTTGTGGACTCCAACTCCCAGAATTCCTGAGCCAGCCACGCTGAGGGGAAAGGGAGAGGTTTCCAAGCTGAGCCACGCTGACTCAGGAATTCTGGGAGTTGAAGTCCACGAGTCCTAAAAGAGCCAAGGTTGCCTACCCCTGGGCTAAACAGACTTAGTTCCCTATGATATTCATCGTATTTAAAATTTAAAGAGAGAAAAAGCGGGAGGCCTCTTAAGGTGATCCACAAGTCCTTTCTGACATAACTCATGACTCTACAGGATTCTACAGTCCTTGGCTTACGACAACAGAGCCCAAAATTTCTGCTGAGTTTTGCCCCATTTTATGACCTCTTACTCCCATCGTTAAGTGAATCACTGCAGTTAAGTTAGCAGCAGTCGTTAAGTGGATCTGAGTTTGCTTGTAAGGAGGTCGCAAAAGGGGATCACGTGACCCCTCCCACGACGCTGCAACCATCGTATGAACCAGTTGCCCAGCGTCTGAATTTTGATCACGTGACCATGGGCGATGCTGCGACAGTCGTTAAGGGTGAAAAAGGGTCCTAAGTCACTTTTTTTTCATTGCCGTTGTGACTTGGAACGGTCGCTAAATGAACTGTGCTAAGTCGAGGGACGGCCTGGATTCAAATCACGCTTCTTCGTTCAACTTGTCAAGTCATCAGCCATTCGCTGACGACAAGAGGCCGGCTCCTTGCTTCCTGTACTGCAGGACTCCTCAACCTTGACAACTTTTAAGACCTGTGGACTTCAACTCCCAGAATTCCTCAGCCAGCTTTGGGAGTTGAAGTCCACCAGTCTTAAAGTTGCCAAGGTTGAGGACCCCTGATATAGGGCAGGGGTGGGGAACCTTGGCTCTTTTATGATTCATGGACTTCAACTCCCAGAATTCCTGAGCTAGCCACGCTGAGGGGAAAAGGAGAGGTTTCCAAGCTGGCTCAGGAATTCTGGGAGTTGAAGTCCACGAGTCATAAAAGAGCCAAGGTTGCCTACCCCTGCCCTATATCAGCGGTCCTCAACCTTGGCAATTTTAAGACTTGTGGACTTCAACTCCCAGAATTCCTGAGCCAGCATGGCTCAGCTTGGAAACCTCTCCCTTTCCCCTCAGCGTGGCTGGCTCAGGAATTCTGGGAGTTGAAGTCCACGAGTCATAAAAGAGCCAAGGTTACCTATCTCTGGCCTAGGCCTAGGCCGCTTTATGACTCGTGGACTTCAACTCCCAGAATTCCTGAGCCAGCCATGCTGAGGGGAAAGGGAGAAGTGTCCAAGCTGAGCCATCTTGGCTGAGGAATTCTGGGAGTTGAAGTCCACGAGTCATAAAAGAGCCAAGGTGGAGGAGCCCTGCTCTATGGGCCTTTGTGAACCAGAGCTGTGTTAAAATCCCCACTCATTCTTTGTTTTTTAAATGAACGCCGCCGCCCGCCGCCCCCAGCTGAAAGAAAAATTCTCAGGATCACCTCTTCTTTCAGCTGCTCTTCTGATTTGCCAACCCAGGCCACCTCAGGGTGTGTGTAAATGACTGAGGGCACACAGTTGTAGTCAATGTGTACTGCGCCTCCAGCGATGCCCTCGACGCACAAAATCCCTTCGTCTTCGGCTTTGTGAGCAAGCATTGGTCCGGCCACTACGTCGCCAATTGCATAAATGCTGCCAAGTTAAACAATATTTTTATATATATATGTTACAAAGACAGTTTGTTGTGGGGGTTAAGGCACCAGGCTAGAAAGCGGGAGGCAGTGAGTTCTAGTCCCACCACAGCCACAAAAGCTGGTTGGGTGGCTTTGGGCCAATCACCAGGAGACAGTGAGTTCTAGTCCCGCCTTAGCCGCAAGCCAGCTGGATGACTTTGGGCCAATCACCAGGAGA
>NW_015390985.1:22233-55127 GCF_001527695.2 Protobothrops mucrosquamatus
GGAGGAGGAGGAGGAGGAGGAGGAGAAGAAGAAGAAGAAGAAGAAGAAGAAGAAGAAGAAGAAGAAGAAGAAGAAGAAGAAGAAGAAGAAGAAGAAGAAGAAGAAGAAGAAGAAGAAGAAGAGAAAAAGAAGGAAAGAGGAGGAGGAGGAAGAGGAGGAGGAGGAGAAGGAAGGAGGAGGAGGAGGAGAAGAAGAAGGAAGGAGGAGGAGAAGGAGAAGAGGAGGAGGAAGAGGAGGAGGAGGAGGAGGAGGAAGAATTCAAGTAGATAAGCACCTGCCACATAACACCCCAGATTTAACAATTGTCGATAAGAAAGACAAAAAAGTCTGGATAGTGGACGTGGCAGTGCCTGGAGACAGCAGAACAGACGAGAAAGAACCGGAGAAGATAACAAAACACAAAGACCTACAAATAGAAATAGAAAGACTGTGGCAAAGGCAAGCAAGAATAGTACTAATAGTAATAGGTACCTTGGGTGCAATCCCAAAACAACTGGAGCACCACTTGAACACTTATTTATTTATTTATTATTATTTATTATTTCAATTTATATCCCGCCCTTCTCCCAAAGGACTCAGGGCGGCTCACAACATTATTTAAAAGACAAAGAAAGACTCACACACCCCACCGAATAAAACCAAATTAAAACCAATATTTTAGTCTTGTGGTGATTAAAATTTCTAAAAAACCCAATTTAAAAATCCTATCATCGGCATTGACAAATTCGCCATGAGTCAATTGCAAAAGTCTGGTGAGAAAGCCTTTATGACAGGGGTCTTCAAACTTGGCCCTTTTATGACTTGTGGACTTCAACTCCCAGAATTCCTCAGCCAGTGTGCTGAGGAAGTTGAAGTCCACAAGTCATAAAAGGGCCAAGTTTGAAGACCCTTGCTTTATGAAATCCCAGGGAGGAAGGGTTGCCTGAAAATCTGGAGACAGGGAGCCACAGGGTATCAAAGTCAAGACAGAAATTTATTTACAGTCTATCTTTATCAATACCATATAAAAGAATAATAGGTCGAAGGCTAACCAAACATGCTGAGCAAGCTGTGTGGTGGGGCAGACATGCTATAAATCAAGTTATTAATTTACTTCCTATGCCTGTTCTGAAGTCCTTTAAAGCAGGAGGCGCACATTCAATAAATAAAAAATAGGATCCAATTCCCTTGCCTCGTTGAACGGGGGAACGTTCTTTGATTCTTTGGGATACTTAAAAATTCAGTTATTTACCTCCTGAATACTTACGAAACGTCAATCTTTCCATCCGGTTTCCTAGTGGCGCCGGTGACTTTAGTATTCAATTTAAATTTAAGTCCTTGCTTCTGAAGAATGCGCTGGAAATTCTTGGATATCTCCATGTCGATGCCCAATCCACCAACGTGGCCCAGGAATTCCACAGCTGTCACATCTGCGCCCAGACGCTGCCAAACTGAACCCTGGGATCAGCAAAGTTTTCAAAGTAACTTTCCAAAGATGGTGAACGAACTTCGCGCTAATCAAGCTAACATCCACCATGAAATAAAAGGTTCTCCCAACTTCAAATCCATGGTCTTTTTAGGTTATATAGTTGGTGGGGTGGCCCCAGTATTACAGGGTGATACCGATTTTAAAATTGCAGCACTGTTTAGTAGCAGAGTTTGGGACTCAATTTAAAAGTTATTGCCCAACAAAGCCCTGTATGGCGTTGTATCAAAATATTTCAAATTTTGGCAAGGCAGTGAAATATTTTGATACCACGCTATACAGGGCTTTGTTGGATAATAACTTTAAATTGAGTCCCAAACTCTGCTACTAAACAGTGCTGGAATTTTAAAATTGGTGTTACCCTGTAATAGTGGGGCCACCCCACCAACTATATAACCATTGCATCGCACTAGAAACAGTGAAGAACAGAGTTTTTTTAAAAGTCTGTTTCTTACCAGTTCTACACCAATGACTCCTGCACCAATGATGACCATTTTTTCAGGGACTTGTTTCAAAGAAAGCGCGCCGGTGGACGATACGACTGTGTCTTCATCAATCTAAATAAATTGAGGAGGGGGAGGAGAGAGAGAGAGAGAGAGAGAGAGTTAGTTAGTTAGTTTAAGAAAAAAAATTATGCTAGATAATAATAATAATAATAACAACAACAACAACAACAACAACAACGTTGGAAGGGACCTTGGAGGTCATCGAGTCCAACCCCCTGCTCAGGCAGGAACCCTACACCATTTCAGACAAATGGCTGTCCAGTCTCTTCTTAAAAACTTCCAGTGTTGGAGCATTCACCGCTTCTGGAGGCAGGTTGTTCCATTGGTTAATTGTTCTAACTGTCAGGAAATTTCTCCTTAGTTCTAGGTTGCTTCTCTCCTTGATTAGTTTCTATCTGTTGCTTCTCGTCCTGCCTTCAGGCACTTTGGAGAACAGCTTGACTCCCTCTTCTTTGGGGCAACCCCTGAGATATTGGAACACTGCTGTCATGTCCCCCCTCATCCTTCTCTTCATTAAACTAGACATACCCAATTCCTGCAACCTTTCCTTGTATCCTTTAGCCTCCAGTCCCCTAATCATCTTTGTTGCTCTTCTCTGTACTCAGCATCTTTTTTACATCGTGGTGACCAAAACTGGATGCCGTATTCCAAGTGTGGCCTTACCAAGGCCTTGTAAAGTGGTATTAACACTTCACGTGATCTTGATTCTATCCCTCTGTTAATGCAGCCTAGCACTGTGTTGGCTTTTTTGGCAGCTGCAGCACACTGCTGGATAAACTAGATATTACGCTAGATAAACTTCAAAGTCAAGCCGTACCGTAATTCCTGGAAAAGGCGTTACTTCAGAACCGGTAGCTATAAGGATGTTCTTCGTATTAATAACCTGAGTACTGCCGTCGTCTTTGGCTGCGGTGACCTGGTTTTTGCCAGTTATTTTCCCAAAGCCGGACACGTGTGTCACCTTACAGGAGGAAAGAAAAATCCTTTTTAAAAAAAACCAAAGAAACCATTATCTAGTGCCAAGACTTTATTGTTTAAATAATAATAATAGCCAAATGCCAAAGGGCAGCTTTGCTTGGAACAGCTTCGGCCCTGCAACAATATCTTTTAATATTATTTTACAACATCTGCTTATCCCAGGTCCTTGGGGAGGACTTAATAGGGTGGATAAAAAGGCCAAATCCAGTCTGAGTATCTGGCTGATTGTGCAACTAAGCATATAATAATAATAATAATAATAATAATAATAATAATAATAATAACAACAACAACAACAACAACAACAACAACCAACCATATAATAATAACAACAACCAACCATATAATAACAACAACAACAAACATCCACATCTGCCTATCCCAGGTCCTTGGTAAGGACTCGATAGGTAGACAAAAATGCCAAATCCAGTCTGAACATCTGGCTGACTGTGCGATGATCCTCAATAATAATAATAACAACAACTACAACAACAACCATAATAATAATATTTAATAATACTAATAATACTAATACTAATACTAATAATACTAATAATACTAATACTAATAATAATAATAATAATAATAATAATAATAATAATAATAATAATAATAATAATAATAATAATAATAATAAAGTTGGAAGGGACCTTGGAGGTCATCTAGTCCAACCCCCTGCTCAGGCAGGAAACCCTATACCACTTCAGACACATTTGAAATATATTATGGCAGAATGGCACTCAAGAAAAGAATAAGCACACATAGTCCTTGATTTAGAACCAGCACTGAGCTCAAAATTTCTACTGCTAAGCGAGACAGTCGCTAAGCGGGTTTTGCCCCGTTTTATGACCTTTCTTGCCACAGTTGTTGAGTGAATCACGGCAGCGGCTAGGTTAGTAACATGGCTATTAACTGAATCTGGTTTCCCCGTTGACTTTGCTTGTCAGAAGCTCGCAAAAGCGGGTCACGTGACCCCGGGACACTGCAACCGTCCTAAGTACATGCCAGTTGCCAAGCGTCTGAATTTTGATCACGTAACCTCGGGGAGGCTGCGACGGTCATAAGTGTGAAAAACAGTCAGAAGTCACTTTTGTCAGTGCCATTGTAACTTCTAACAGTCCCTAATCCAAGGGTCTTCAAACTTGGCCCTTTTATGACTCGTGGACTTCAACTCCCAGAATTCCTGAGCCAGCCACGCTGAGGGGAAAGGGAGAGGTTTCCAAGCTGAGCCATGCTGGCTGAGGAATTCTGGGAGTTGAAGTCCACAGGTTGAAAAGTTGCCAAGGTTGAACAGCCCTGAAATATTCATCTATAACTTTTAGACAATAACAAGTTTAAGGGAAAAAAAATTCTCCTCAGCCAAATTCTGGGTAAGTATTACCCTAGATCAGGGGTAGGCAACCTTCGTTCTTTTATGACTCGTGGACTTCAACTCCCAGAATTCCTGAGCCAGCCATGCTGAGGGGAAAGGGAGAGGTTTCCAAGCTGAGCCATGCTGGCTGAGGAATTCTGGGAGCTGAAATCCATCAGTCATAAAAGAGCCAAGGTTCCCCACCCCTGCCCTATATCAGAGGTCCTCAACCTTGGCAACTTTAAGACTCGTGGACTTCAACTCCCAGAATTCCTGAGCCAGCATAGCTCAGCTTGGAAACCTCTCCCTTTCCCCTGTGTGGCTGGCTCAGGAATTCTGGGAGTTGAAGTCCACCAGTCATAAAAGGGCCGAGGTTGCCTACCTCTGGCCTAGGCCTAGGCCACTTTATGACTCGTGGACTTCAACTCCCAGAATCCCTGAGCCAGCCATGCTGAGGGGAAAGGGAGAGGTTTCCAAGCTGAGCCATGCTGGCTCAGGAATTCTGGGAATTGAAGTCCACGAATCTTAAAGTTGCCAAGGTTGAGGACCCCTGATATAGGGCAGGGGTGGGCAGCTTTGGCTCTTTTAGGACTCGTGGACTTCAACTCCCAGAATTCCTGAGCCAGCCACGCTGAGGGGAAAGGGAGAGGTTTCCAAGCTGAGCCATGCTGGCTGAGGAATTCTGGGAGTTGAAGTCCACGAGTCATAAAAGGGCCAGGTTTGAAGACCCTGGCACTAAACGAATGTCTGTAAGTCAAGGACTACCGGTATTCCACTGTTTTTGAGGAGTCAGATTAGGCTAAATCCCAATCTGTTGAGACCATCTGAGATATGATCATTTCTACAGGTTCTTGAAAATCAGAATATAAATCAGACTATTTGTTTGCGCTCATCATTTAATATAAGAAAAACAAATCCATCCCTGATCTGTAGCAATGGAATTTATACGCTTTCCCTGCAAGTGAGGGATCTGGAAGATTAATTTTGTTTTTTTGAAAGATCAAAGAAAAGCACTTTTAAGCGATCTGTCTTAATTTTTCTAAGCTCTTCTGCTAATAAAGATTTTCTAGGGATCTCCCTTTTCCCTTTTATTATTTATCCTCCCTCAGCAGAGCAAAGAGGTGTAAAGTGCCTACTAGCTAGGGATAACGCAAGCAAGAGCCGGTGTGTTTTTGTCAAAAGCGTACCTTATTTTGTTTAAACAGGTGAGCGATTCCTCCTGTTAAAGCCTTCACTGCGCCGCTCTTCTGCTCCATCATTTTCTCCAAATTCAATCGGAGACCTGTAACTGTTTAACACAAATTACGGAGGAGTTTGTAATCTCGGCCATTCCCCAGTCTTAAAGGAAATTCACAGAACAGCTAAACATTGCACTCCACACTTAGCCTGGAGGGAGGGAGGGAGGAGAGATAGGAAGGAAGGAAAGAAGGAAGGAGAGATAGGAAGGAAGGAAGGAAGGAAGGAAGGAAGGAAGGAAGGAGAGACAGGAAAAAAGGGAAGGAGGGAGAGAGGAAGGAAAGATAGGAAGGAAGGAAGGAGATAGGACGGAAGGAGAGACAGGGAAGAAGGGAGGGAGAGAGGAGAGATAGGAAGGAAGGAAGGAGAGATAGGAAAGGGGACAGAAAGGAAGGAGAGATAGGAAGGAAGGAAGGAAGGAAGGAAGGAAGGAAGGAAGGAAGGAAGGAAGGAAGGAAGGAAGGAAGGAAGAGATAGGGAGACAGGAAGGAAGGCGAGACAGGAAAAAAGGGAAGGATGGAGGGAGAGAGAGGAGAGATAGGAAGGAAGAAAGGAAGGAGAGATAGGAAGGGAGACAGGAAGGAAGAAGAGATAGAAAGGAAGGAAGGAAGGAGGAAAAGAGGGAGGGAGGGAGAGAGGAAGGAAGGAAGGAGATAGGATGGAAGGAGAGACAGCAAAGAAGGGAGGGAGGGAGAGAGGAGAGATAGAAAGGAAAGGAAAGAAGGAAAGAGGGAGGGAGGGAAGGAAGGAGAGACAGGAAGGAAGGAAGGAGAGATAGGAAGGAAGGAAGAAGGAAGGAAGGAAGGAAGAGGGAAAGAGAGAGGAAGGAGAGATAGGAAGGAGATAGGATGGAAGGAGAGATAGCAAAGAAGGAAGGGAGAGAGGAGAGATAGGAAGGAAGGAAGGAAGAAAAGAAAGAAGGAAGGAAAGAAGGAGGGAGGGAAGGAGACAGGAAGGGAGACAGGAAGGAAGGAAGGAAGGAAGGAAGGAAGGAAGGAAGGGACAGGAAGGAAGGGACAGGAAGGAAGTCAGTGAAATCACCCCCAATCCTGCTCAGATGGACTCTTCCTTCTCACAAGGGCCCTAGACCACCATCTGCCCAATGGGAGGCTTTTTTGTTTGTGCTTTCAAATTGGTGCCTTTTAATCAGCGCTGACTCCTGGCAACTGCTTGAATGAGCCCCTGCGGTTTTTTAGGCAAGCTTTTTCCAAAGTGGTTCGCCATTGCCTCCTTCCCAGGGCTGAAAGAAAGCGACTGGCCCAAGTCACCTCACAGGGTCGTTGTGGGGAAAACAGGAGGGAGGGAGGATATGCTGGGTACGACTGTCGCCTCGGGTTATTTGCAAAAGTACTAAAGACGGGATGCAAACCAACAAATAAATAAATGGAATAAACTTAGCAGAACTGGGGTTATGTCAACTGCCTGGCATACTCACTTTCAATTCCCCTGCTAGCGAAGTCTTTCCCGTGAGCCAAATGGTACAGGTGTGAATTGTTTAACAAGGCCTGTGATGTAAAGCAGATTTCAATGAAACACGCAATCTGCCCAGAAAATGCTGCGTTAAAAAAAAATAAATTAAGGGCATTTAAAATAACTACTTTTCTACTAAGGTGATCCAAGGCCTGGAGGTTAAAACATACGAAGAACGGCTGCGGGACTTGGGTTTGGCTAGTCTAATGAAAAGAAGAAACAGGGGAGACATGATAGGAGTGTTCCGGTATTTGAGGGGCTGCCACCAAGAAGAGGGGGTCACGTTGTTCACCAGAGCACCAGAGGGAAGGACGAGAAACAATGGTTGGAAACTGGTCAAGGAGAGAAGCAACCTGGAATTAAGGAGAAACTTCCTGACAGTGAGGACAATCAACCAGTGGAACAGCTTGCCACCAGAGATCGTGGAGCGATTGGGACAGGAGGAACAGGAGAGGCAGAGTTCAGGCGATGAGCAAGGGCCACCCCCTCCTGATCCTAGAGCACGGAGAGTGGAGAGAAGGAGGGAACAACACAGGCAGGCTCAACTACTCAGGAGGAGAGCATCCCGCCCCTCTCCACAAGGCACACCTGGAGACTGAGATTTAAGGAGACGCTGTGGGGAGAGGCATTTGTCGGGAACAAATGCTGATTCCTTGCAGTTTTGTGTGTGTTGTTGTTGCTGATCTCTTGTTCTGTGACTTCTGCTTGGAAACCCGGAAACTCTGACCATTGGACTGGCTGACAACGTTCTTTGGATGTTTGAAGGACTGTATTTTGGATTCCCTTCTGTAACTGCTCAGGCAAGCGTGTATTCACACAGACTCGTTAGGTTTATGATGTATGTGTCATTCTTTCTTATCTCCGTGGCCTTGAGTAAATTCCTCTCCTAATCAGACTGTATGTGAAACTACTTGCAGCCAGAGGTGTGTGTGTGTGTCTTCCTTTGTTCTGAGGCTTGCCAGAAACGTGGGAGCATTTGGGGAGAATTTGGAGCAATTAAAGGGGGGTTTGAATTGCCAGCTGGCTGCATTTGCCTCGGTGCTGTGCCCTGGGTCATCACACACAGTTTGAAGCGATATTTGCCTCCGATATAATGGGAAAGACAAATCCTGAACTTACCTTAGAAGGTATGCAGCCAACATTCAAACAGGTCCCACCCAGTGTTTCATTTTTCTCCACGCAGACGGTCTAAGATTTAAAAGCAAGAGTTTTTATTTATTTATAACCGTTTAGTTTTGCTGCAGAAAAGGTAGTCCCGGGTTTTTAGGAGGTGTTAGAAGCGTTTTTCCAAATAGAAAAACAGTCCCTTCTAGCACTGATGACCTTACCTAGTTTGGTAATGAAACGTCTGCAAGAAACAATCAAGTTAAGAGATCATGAAGGACCCCTTAGAAAAACTGAAGTCCTGCGGTTTTTGCAAAATAACCACAGGAAGTTAAACATAGATTAAGGACCAAGGGTGGTTATAAAAAGAAAATATCTCTCTTCTATCTCTTACTTCTGCTTTCAAACATAATTTGAGCAGACTTTTCATACAGAAACCCAGCATCTGGATTCATCTTTTAAGGACAACAATCCTGTTAAAATTTGTCCAGAAATCAACCCTGTAGTAAGATGGCTGGCCAATAAATTTGACAAATAAAATAAGTAATTTTTCCTTTTGAGTTGCAATACAACGTAACAAAAACTGTGCCTTAGTGGCAGAATTCGACATAGGTTACTCGGGAATTAATTCTCAAAGAGAAAGGGAAAAAAGCGGTGAAGCTGAGTTTGATTCCGGTTTGATTTATCTAAGCCATTTTTTTTTTGGAGGGGAGAGAATGGGCTTGCCCTGCTTTTGTTCTGGCATGCTCGCTCCAAATTCCCACTCTAGTCTGCAGCCTTCAAATTTCCTGGTGGTCTCCTATCCTAATGGTCAAGGGTAAAGGAAACCATAGTCATATTCATTCTATACCAGAAGTCAAAACCCCACTGAGGGTAAACTGACATTATTTAATTCTCAGAGCTTCTATTTCAAACCTCTCATCGTTTGTGTGTCACTGAATGTCTTCGACTTGTCGGTAAGAACTTTGGCAAAAAATTTTCCAAATTATTGATACAAATTATTGCTCACCTTAAAGCCAAGTTGAGCGGCTTTGATGGCAGCCACATAGCCCCCTGGGCCAGATCCGATGACGGTCACATCAGCATCAACTGACAAAAATAAAGACACAAACTTGTAATTTTTAAAAATTAAGACTTAAAAGGGAAAAGAAAATTAAATATTATGAATATGTTTGATTTATTGATTAACCCAGGCAACATATATATAATGGTTTTGATTTGTTAAAGGGGACATTGTGTTATTAAGTAGATGATTTAATATGGTGGGAAATAGATGACTCTTAGGAAATGGAACAAGATGATATTCAAGTAGATAAAATATGTATTTTGGATATTATAGCTTGTTATGAAGTGAGATGAGGGAAATTTTGGTTACCCAAAGTCTGAAAATTATAAATATTAAACGTTAAATTGGAATATTGATAAGAAGTTAAAAACTGAGTAAAAATCAATAACAGTTTATGAAGACTGAATGTAATTAAGATATGTATAAGCTAAAAATTTATGGATAAATGTAATAATGATGTTCTTTTTGAGTTGATATAATTAGAAATGTACTAACCTGAATATGAGACAGTAAATGTTAAGGGAAAAAGAGAAGAAATATTTGATGTTGTAACCTGACATTTGCACTAAGATTTTGTTATTGAACTATTGATTAACCCAGTCACCATGTTGCTTTTTAAATATACAAATGTAAAATTGGAAAACTAATAAAATATTTAAAAAAAAAGACACAAACTTCATTTTAGAAAAAGAATCACAGAGAATTTACAGTATTTAAATGACAGGTAGTCGATTCATGGCCACAATGAAGCTTCACAATTTTCTGTTGCGAAGTGAAACATCTGTTCAGTGAATTTTGCCTCATTTTATGACCTTTCTTGCCACAGGTGTTAAGTGAATCATTGACACCGCGACCGTCATAAATATGAGTTAGTTGCCAAGCGTCTGAATTTTGATCACATGACCCTGGGGAGGCTGCAATGGTCATAAGTGTGAAAAACGGCCATAACTCGCTTTTTTCAGTGTTGTGGTAACTTGAAGCGGTCACTAAATGAATTGTTGTAAGCTGAGGCCTACCTGTGCATGTTTATAAAGATTGCCAGGAAAGAGAACTCTACCTAAACCAGGGGTGGGCAACCTTGGCTCTTTTATGACTCGTGGACTTCAACTCCCAGAATTCCTGAGCCAGCCATGCTGAGGGGAAGGGAGAGGTTTCCAAGCTGAGCCATGCTGGCTCAGGAATTCTGGGAGTTGAAGTCCACGAGTCATAAAAGAGCCAAGGTTGCCTACCCCTGCACTATGTAGTCACTAAACTATGTAGTATAAATGCATAAATATCAGATCCGGTGTCTGGTAGAACTCAAAGAGCTGGGTGAGAATTTAATAAAGAAAAAAACAGTAATGCAGCTAAACCTTATCCCGGAAGGAACTGCGGATCCTATGAAGAAAAAAAAAAATTCCCATTTTTCCATGTTATTTATTCAAAGCTATACAATATTTACCTTGATCGGCGTAAGTTCTCACAGGCCCTGCTGAAATGCTTTGTAATCCATGCTGGATCCGGCTAAAATGGCCTCTCTGAGGGGAAGGAAAAAGAAGAGGAAATAATCAGTTTATGTTCTTTTATAAAGATGCTAAATATCGATTATGGTCCAGCCTAACATTTTGATCGAATTAAATGTCTTTATTCTTACGTTTCGGCTTCAGTTTATCATTTCCTCTCTATCCTTGCCAGCTCTAAACAGGGGAAAAAAATCTTCAATGTTTTGTCTTCCTTGGCATCTAAATTCCCACAGAAAGAAGGACACATCCACACAACGCACTGTGCAAAAGCTTGATCCTTACTTTTGTTTTCTGTATCTTAAATAGCATTTCCATTTATTACACTCTGCTATCATAAAGATTTGGGGAAAAATAAAATAAAAGCTGAAGGTGCTTTTGAAGTGATTAGCCATTTTGAAGCCTGCTCCGGCTGCAGATTGTAAATAGCAAAGTCTGTTATGTGCAAATAATCTTATAAGCCAATACTTCCTCACAAGCCTTGACGTTTAGTCCTTGCAATTAATCTCAAGGCCACGTTCAAATCTGTTTATATAGCAGAAAAATGTTATATATAAAAAAAATACACTATTGTGCTTAAATTACGCCCCATATCTCAAACTTCAAGAGAGGCAAATGACAGATTCTTATACAGATCCAGCTTATTCTTATCACATTATGAAATTCAGAAAAGTGCAGAATACAGGTAGTCCTCAACTTATGACCACAACTGACACACACACACCTCCCAAATTTCTGTTGCTAAGTGAGAACTGGAGGTTTGTCCCATTTTACGGCCTTTCTTGCCACAGTTCTTAAGTGAATCACTGCAGTTGTTAAGTTAGTGACCCGGTTGTTAAGTGAGTCTGCCTTCCCCCCCCCCCCCGTTGACTTTGCTTGTCAGAAGGTCGCCAAAGGGGATCACGTGACCCCGGGGGCGGTGCGACAGTCATAAATATGAGTCAGTTGCCAAGCGTCTGAATTTTGACACGTGACCGTGGGGATGCCGTAACGGTCGTAAGTGTGAAAAACGGTCATAAGTCACTTTTTTCAGTGTCTTTGTAACTTTGAACGTCGCTAAATGAACCGTTGTAAGTCGAGGGCGATCTGTGGTGTTCTGGATCACACCAGAGAGCCTTCGTTTCAGAAAACTACAGAACAATCCAATTCTAATCGTTTAATCTGGAAAGTGGTGTGGGGTCTCCTGCTCGAGCAGGGGGTCAGGCTAGAAGACCTCCAAGGGTCCCTTCCAGCTCTCTCCAGACCGATTGATCAACCAGTGGAACGGCGTGCCTGGCTGAGGAATTCTGGGAGTTGAAGTCCACAAGTCATAAAAGGGCCAAGTTTGAAGGCCCCTGATATAAGGTCTCCTGCTTGAGCAGGGGGTCAGACTAGAAGACCTCTAAGGTCCCTTCCAGCTCTATTCTGACTGATTCATTAATCGGAGGAAAGGCTTGCCTCCAGAAGTGGTGAATGCTCCAACACTGGAGGTTTTTAAGAAGAGCCTGGACCGCCATTTGTCTGAAATGGTACAGGCTTTCCTTGCCTGAGCAAGGGGGTCGGACTAGAAGATCTCCAAGGTCCCTTCCAACTCTATTCTGTATTCATTAATCAGAGGAATGGCTTGCCTCCAGAAGTGAGGGATGCTCCATCCCTGAAGGTTTCTAAAAAAAAAAGAGAGAGATAGGACCCCCATTTGTCTGAAATGGCATGGGGTCTCCTGCTCGAGCAGGGGGGGGTCAGGCTAGAAGACCTCCAAGGGTCCCTTTTCCAGCTCTATTCCGACTGATGGATCAAGCAGTGGGAAGTTGTGGAGGGTTTGAAGAGGAGGCTGGGCAGCCCCCTTGAGTGGCGTGGAACAGGGTCTGCTGCTTGAGCAGGGGGTCCGACTAGAGGACCTCCAAGGGTCCCTTCCAGCTCTCTCTCATACTTCTGCCATGCCGGCTGGGGGATTCCGGGCTGCCTTGAAGCCCACCCCTCTTTGAAGCTGCCAGGATGGGGCCGCCCCCGCCTTGGGGTCGTGCGCACGGCACACCCGTGTCGCCCCTCCCCCTCCAGAAGGCGCCCCCTGCCCAGCCGGGCTGCTAACCCGACCCGCCAAGCCCGGATTGGGCCGCCCTCCAGGCTCCGACGCAGCCGGGCTTCTCGCTTGGCGGAGCCGCCGGAGTCCCCCGGCCCCCGTCGGCCGTACCTGGGCGAGGGCGCAGCAGACCCGGCTCCAGCTCTGCATGGCGGCGCTTCCCGACGGACGGACGGACGGACGGCCGCCCCCCCCCCTCTCTCAGCGAAGCCCCGACGGCGGCAGCTCCTCCAAGGACGCCCGGGAGGACTCGCGCAGGCGCGGCAGAGGGGGTGGGCGGGGCGAGGGTGGGCTGGCGGCGCTGCGCGAGGGGGCGGGGCCGCCCTGAGACCGGAAAAAGGAAGCGAGGGAGGCTGGCGCTTCTTTTTTTTTCCTCTCCACTTCCTTTCTCCTCCTCCTCCTCCTCCTCCCTTCCTTTCAGTTCTTTCTTCTGCTCGTTCCTTCCTTCTCTTTGAGCTTTCTCCTTCCTTCCTTTTCCCTCCTTTCCTTTTATCTCCTTTCCTTCTCTTTGTCCTCCTTCCTTCCCTTCCTTCCTTCTTCCTCCTTTCCTTTTATCTCCTTTCCTTCTCTTTCTCCTCCTTCCTTCTTTCTACCTCCTTTCCTTTTATCTCCTTTCCTTCTCTTTCTCCTTCCTTCCCTTCCTTCCTTCCTTCCTTCTTCCTCGTTTCCTGTCATCTCCTTTCCTTCTCTTTCTCCTCCTTCTCCTTCCTTCCTTCTTCCTCCTTTCCTTTTATCTCCTTTCCTTCTCGTTGTCCTCCTTCCTTCCTTCCTTCTCCCTCTTTCCTTTTATCTCCTTTCCTTCTCGTTGTCCTCCTTCCTTCCTTTCCCTTCCTTCCACTTCTCCTTGTCTTCCTTTCTTCTTCCCTTCCCCCTCATCTTCCTTCCTTCTTTCTTTCCTTCCTTCCTTTATTCATTCATTCCTCTTCCTCCCTCCCTTCCTCTCTCTCTTCCTCCATTCCTCCCTTCCTTTCTTCTCCTTGTCCTCCCTTCCTTTCACCTCTTCTTCCTCTTTCTCCTCTTCCTCAGGAAAATTTTTCCATTTTTTTTAACCTCCCCAATCAGATTTCTTTTCACAAATGAATATATCTATCCCAGGATAATGTTGTACGATCCAATCTCGGTCAATCACGGGGATTGGAGGTTTAGCCTTCCGAGCTTTCGGACTCGTGGATGGAGCCCATCCTCAGCAGAAGTCCAGCACAAGTCTGAAACCCCGTGATTGACCCAGATTGGATCCAACAAGATTTTTTTCATCTCTTTTTTTTTTGTTACCGCAACAGTAACAGTTGAGCCATATTTAATCTATGACAGTTCAAAATCATAAGGAGTTTAGTAGCACCTTTTCAGACTAAAACATTACTGTTTGTGAATTATAGATCGCTTGATTCATCAGATGCACGGAACAGCTAAGCTGCTGTAAGATTTAAATCGAAATGATGAAAAGAAGGGAGGGAGAATAGTTACAGAGCTGCAGAATAAACACGGGACGGATTACAATTACATTACAAATTAGCAATTATAATAAAACCCATTGTGTTTATTAAGACTTTCTGAGATAGTCTGAAACCTGTTCATGTAGAGGAGTTCAGCAGTTTCGTGCTTGATAGCGCAATTCACTTGTTCCGGAATATTTTGAAATCTGATTTAAAGTGTCCTGGGCGGTTAAAATGCTCTATGACTTTATCCTTGTCCTGATGTCAAACTTGTTTCCATTAATTATTTTATACAATAAAGCCTGTTCTATATTTTTTACATCTAAACTGCATATTGGACTTAATAGTGTAAGATAGCATCTTCCACAAGATGGCGAAGTTTGCTTATTTAAATCATCCGCTTATTCCCTTTCTCCTATTTTTTAAGAACTGGTGAAACTATGAAGCTTTTCACTTCCACTGATCGTTCAAAGTTACAAAGACACTGAAAAAATTGACTTATGACCGCTTTTCACACATAACGGCTGCTGCAGCATCTCCATGATCACATGATAAAAATTTGGACGCTGGAAGCGGTTCATATTTACGACGGTCGCAGTGTCCCGGGGGTCATTGTGATCCCCTTTTGCATCTTTCTGACAAGCAAAGTCAAGCGAGGTTCACTTAACAACCATGTTACTGCCTTAACAATTGCAGTGATTCGCTTAACGACTGTGACAAGAAAGGTCGTAAAATGGAGCAAAACTTCACAAAGGTCTCCCTTCGCCACAGAAATGTTGGGCTCAGTTGTGGCTGTAAGTTGAGGACTTACCTGTATAACAAACTCACTGGTTTAATAAAACATGAAACGTAGGTTTGTGATTATTTACGAGCAATTGACCAATCTAATCCACAGCACAAAATGAAAAGGGTTTTCGTCCTTTAAACAAACACTCCCTACCGAAACAGACAGTACATTTTCAAATAACTCTGGAGGAAAGATGGATATATACCTGCCTTTAACAAATGGTTATTTTGAAGACTCCTGCGAGTCCCCTGGACTGCAAGGCGATCAAACTGGTCAGTCCTAGAGGAGATCAACCCCGACTGCTCTTTAGAAGGCCAGATCCTGAAGTTGAAACTCAAGTACTTTGGCCACCTAATGAGAAGGAAGGACTCACTGGAGAAGGCCCTAATGCTGGGAAAGATGGAGGGCAAGAGAAGAAGGGGACGACAGAGAATGAGGTGGCCGGATGGAGTCACTGAAGCAGCAGGCGTGAGCTTCAATGGACTCCAGAAGATGGTAGAGGACAGGAAGGCCTGGAGGAACGTTGTCCATGGGGTCGCGATGGGTCGGACACAACTTCGCAACTAACAACAACATTTTTAGCAGCTATTTTTAGAAAGCATATAAGTAACTGAGCTGGTATACATCAGGTGTTTCGTTTTGTTTGCCTCTCACTGAAACTACAACTAAATTTGTTTCAGAGTGTCTGCTTTGTCTTTTCACTTATCTTCTATCCAGATTTCAAGCTGATGACATCCACATTCCTTTCCCATCTGAAACAATTAAGCAGAAGAGGTGATGTTGAGCGGCAGTAATCAAGTCACAAATTTTAGCCGACAATTAGTGTTCATCATTTCTCCTGAGATCAATAAGCACAGAAGACCAAGCAATATCATAACTTCATTAAGGATGTCTGAGGAGGCTGGTCAGATTGTAGGGAAGGTGTGGAGCAGAGGTTTAATGAAGAGAAGGACCATGGGGGACATGATAGCAGGGTTCCAATATCTCAGGGGCTGCCCCAAAGAAGAGGGAGTCAAGCTATTCTCCAAAGCGCCTGAAGGCAGGACAAGAAGCAACGGATGGAAACTCATCAAGGAGAGAAGCAACCTAGAACTAAGGAGAAATTTCCTGACAGTGAGAACAATCAACAACAAACTTGGAACAACTTGCCTTCAGAAGTTGTGGGTGCTCCAACACTGGAGGCTTTTAAGAAAAGACCGAACAATCATTTGTCTAAAGTGGTGTAAGGTCTGCTGCTTGAGCAGGAGGTTGGATTAGAAGACCTCCAATGTCCATTCCAATTCTGTTATTCTGTTATTCTGTAATGTATTAATGACAGGATGAGATGGGAAAGGAGGAGATTTGATGCCGGCATCGTCTGAGCTCTGCAAATGGGTAGCACAAGACCTGCTTTTGGTGTAGGAAAAGAAGCTGGGATAGAGCATCGTTGTTTTGCAGAAATCATCTAAATAGAATTTAACTCTGCTACTGCAGATTGGAATGCAAGATCACAACAAAACTCTTGCAAAGCACACAAGATTTTGGGACTGTCATTTCCCCTTATTGGAAGATCCCCTTTGGCGTTATCAGCAGGAGTTCCCAAAAATGACAAGACTGGATTATTTGACAAAACAATTGCTGAAATCTTCTGAAACGTGTCATTGTGACGTGCCCTGCAGAGGCGTTTAAGTAGACGTCACGCCGCTACCTAACATAAGGAAGATTAGCCTAAATTGTTGTATGTGTAGAATCTGTCCATTTACCACTAATCAATTGAGCAAGAAGGAGTAGATAAGTCGCAAACAGGTCCCCGCCAAGCAAGAGCAAATATTAAGGAGTAGAAAAATTTCCACTGTGTGTACATAGCATGCTTGAGCAGCAAAGAAGCTTTCTGCATTTTGACTTAAAGCAGGGGTCTTCAAACTTGGCCCTTTACTTGTGGACTTCAACTCCCAGAATTCCTCAGCCAGCGTGCCTGGCTGAGGAATTCTGGGAGGGGTCTTCAAACTTGGCCCTTTTGTGACTTGTGGATTTCAACTTCCAGAATTTCTCAGCCAGCGTGCCTGACTGAGGAATTCTGGGAGAGGTCTTGAAACTTGGCCCTTTTATGACTTGTGGACTTCAACTCCCAGAATTCCTCAGCCAGTGTGCCTAACTGAGGAATTCTGGGAGAGGTCTTCAAACTTGGCCCTTTTATGACTTCTGGACTTCAACTCCCAGAATTCCTGAGCCAGCATGGCTCAGCTTGGAAACCTCTCCCTTTCCCCTCAGCATGGCTGGCTCAGGAATTCTGGGAGTTGAAGTCCACAAGTCATAAAAGGGCCAAGTTTGAAGACCCCTGTCCTTGAGCATCATCATTTATTATGAAGGCAAAAGCTGTTGCTAGCTATGGAAAATATGGCGAATTACAAGTCGTGCTTGACTTACAACCATTCATTTTGTGACCGTACAAAGTTACAACAACTTTGAAAAAAGTGGCCTATGACCTACCGCATAACCGTTGACCAAAATTTGGATGCTTGGCAACCGATTCATAATTATGACGGTTGTAGCATCCCGGGATCACGTGATCCCCATTTGGCGACCTTCTGACAAGCAAAGTCAATGGGGGAAGCCAGATTCACTTAACAACTGGGTGACTAACTTAACAACTGCAGTGATTCACTTAACGGCTGTGGCAAGAAAGGTCGTAAAATGGGCCAAAACTCACTTGGCAACGGTCTTGCTTAGCAACACTGATTTTGGACACAGCTGCGAAGGTAAGTTGAGGATTACCTGCATTCTTTCCTTGTTTCTTACCCAGAAGTGACTCAACTTTGATATCCCATGGAAGTCATACTGTGTACACTTATTTTGGACTATGTTGTTTTGATGAGGGATTGCATCGCGTTCCAAGAGAGATGGCGAGGATCCCACAGAATATTGCTGTGTTGTGTAAAGTTCAATGTCAAACCTGAAGGCAGGGTTTATAATACATGATATAAAAATAGTTTTATATACCCTCTGGAGTCAACCCAAAAGCATCACATTTGTTAATCCCTTTCAACTCAAGTTTTAAATGTGGATTTTCCTAGCCTCATTCGTACTTTTGTCTTTCATTTGTAACTCTTACGAGTTTCCCATCTCTTCTGCCAATCTTTCTCATCTTTCTCTTTCTCTCTGTGTGTGTCTGTCTGTCTGTCTCTCTCTATCTCTCTCTGTCTCTCTGTCTCTGTCTCTCTCTCTGTGTGTGTGTGTCTCTGTCTGTCTCTGTTTCTCTCTCTGTCTCTCTCTCTGTCTCTCTCTCTCTTCTCTTTCAAGAAAAATCAAGGGCAAAAAATTAAAACAACTGTCCAGTGTGTAAGGATGGATAGGGCCAAGCGCCGTCCAGCTGAAACATTGTGTTTGAATAAAGGGTTTTTCAGTTATTCATTTTATTTATTCATTCTCAACTCCTTTTAAATAAAGTGTTGAAGGAAAAGTCTTCATCGTGGTTCAGTCCAAGCCGGAAATAAACAATATGGCGACTGCTTTAGAAAGAAGGTTGCAGTTTATTGAAGAGCAGAGCCAAACAGAAAGATGGCTCTGGAAGAAAAGAGAGAGCACATGTAGTAGAGAGTGGGTTTTTATACCCTCTTGGGCTTTTGTTTGGAGTGGTTTCCTGTTCCTGTTTGAGGCTTTGTATTTTCTGTGTCATGTATTTTGACCTGAGTGTGCCCCTTTGGCATCTGTGGGTTAATCCTATTATGTCCTATCCTAGAGTTTGGGTGGGGTATGTAGATTTTAGGTGTCTTTGTCTTCCTAAGCTTCTAGCTGGAGGGCTCCAAACTTCCTGAATGGATTATTAATCTGCATTTCTACTGAGTTGGTTTCTGCTTGGGGGAGGGAGACTTGGAGCTATTAAGAAAAACTAGGCATGTTTTTCTGCCTCTTTAAGATCCTTTGAGGAAATATAATATTCTGCCCTTTTAATATTTCCTTCTCGGGGGTGGGGCTGACTTCCCACAAAAGCACCATCTTAAATAGCATCAGCTCTCCAGATAGAAGCAGTCTTAGTATTTTTTTAAGGGAAATTTTACATTACAGTGAGGGAAGAGGAGAGATCATCACCAGAGCTATCTGCAAGCGGTGGTAAAAAAAAAAAAGTCAAAATGGCCGCAGCAATAATACAATCAAAGTTCTGCCTGTATGTTTATATACATCGTTGACTCTTTTTTTGACCACATTTTGTAGACATTCCTGACAATCTCCAGGCTAGTTCCAAATGTTGGGAGTCCCACCACATTTTGAGGACCTCAGGTTAAGAAAGTCTACTTTACACAAAACAAACGCAAAGAACAAAGCACCATCTATTAATATATTATATTCTATATAATACCAGACAGACAGACAGACAGATATAGAAATAGATAAATAGAGATAGGTAGGTAGGTAGGTAGGTAGGTAGGTAGGTAGGTAGGTAGGTAGATAGATAGATAGATAGATAGATAGATAGATAGATAGATAGATAGATAGATAGATAGATAGATAGATATTAGATTCAGAGAAGAGAAGAGAAGAGAAGAGAAGAGAAGAGAAGAGAAGAGAAGAGAAGAGAAGAGAAGAGAAGAGCAACTAAGATGATTAAAAGCTTGGAAGAACGGTTGCAGGAACTGGGTTTGGCTAGCTTAAAGAAAAGAAGGACTAGGAGTAACATGATAGCAGTGTTTCAGTATTTGAGGGGTTGCCACAAAGAAGAGGGGGTCAACCTATTTCCCAGAAGCATCTGAAGGCAAGAGAAGAATCAATGGATGGAAACTTAGCAAGGTGAGAAGCAACCTGGAATTAAGGAGAAATTTCTTGACAGAACAATTAATCAGTGGAACGAGTTGCCTTCAGAAGTTGTGGGTGCTCCATCACTGGAAGCTTTTTAAGAAGAAACTGGATAGCCATTTGTCTGGAGTGGTATAGGGTCTTCTGCCTGAGCCTGGAGTTGCACTAGGACTTCCGAGGTCCCTCCCAACTGTTATTTGGTTAGATGATGTTGAATTGCTTGTGGGCATTATCGATGACGTTGGTCAATTTCCAGAGAAGCTAATAGCTTCTCCTTCTACGATTCACTCCTGGATTGAGCAGACATGGGTTCTGTCAACAGCTATTCTTAGGCTATATGTGTAGTTTCAGCACAATGTGTATCTCAGCATGCTTTGCCACACCTGTAGTCTCAAGGCAATAATCCTTATCCTTTCTACCATGCCTCAAGAACATTCCATGTGAAGGTTGCTCAAGTTATGTTGTTAATATTATTCCATTCCAGTAAAAGAATCTTCCCAGTTAATTATTTACCTTGCCATATTGCCTCCTTAAAGACAAAAAAAAAAAAATCCCACGTAGATGTAGGCTGGAATCCGAATAAAGGCAAGCGCTTAAAATACAGTGTACAAATTTAGGCAAGGCTACTTTGCGCAATCTACACAATGAGATCAGTCAAGCTTTTGTGACTAAGACATGGGCAGCTCTGCTTCCAGTTACAATGGAGGATCAATTCCCTTTTTCACAGCTGTTGGCCATTCGTGTTGTTGTTATCTTCTCATCTGCAAAGAATAGCTCCTGTGCACAAGTCTGCAGGGGTGTACACACAATGATTGTAACAATGGCTTTTTCCTATTTTGTCTCCTTAAGAATACTAAATTCTAATGTATCACGATGCTCACCAGAGATTCAGTTTTAAGAGAGAGGTGCAAAAGTTGATGAAATTAGCAGAGGTGGATAAAGTGACTGCTTTGTTTAAAAAAAAAAGAACACAATTAATGTTGTTTCTGCTTGGAAACCACTTTGGGACATTGTGCTTGGGGTGGGGAAAAAAAATGAAACGTTGATGTTGGGTTTTGCTGATTAGATAGGTATGTTGTTATAGAAATGACCAATATATACTGCTCACAAAAATAAAGGGAACATTTTACCATGGAACCGAAGGGGTTTGCGTTCCCTTTATTTTTTTGAGCAGTATATATTATTACATAAAAGTAAGAAGTTGAGGTTTTATGTTACTACCTTATTCTACTGCACCAAAAGGAGTCGGAAGAAAATGTTTTTTTTTTCTTACGTATTTTTCTCTTCCACTTTTTCTCCCTTATTTTTCATTATTTTCATTTTTCCTTGTGTTCCTGTTCTTTATAGTTTGATAAACTAATCAAATATTTGAAGACTGGTTCCCACAAAATGCCAACTGTTAGTCTTGCCAGGTAAACCAGACAGGAACACAACTGTGGAAGAAGGACTGGCAGAATCAGGAGGAGGAGTCAAAAGAGGAATCAGCCTAGAATCGTTATGTAGCCACAAACGAACGAAGTTCGGCTCTTCTCGATTGCTGTTACTTTTTTGTTTAAGGCTTTATGCCACTAACTTTCCTCCTTCATTAATTCTATTACAACTAGTTGGACAGTCAGGTGATCGAGATTCAGACACTTTGCAACTACTGGGTATTTATGACCATTGCATGCAGGGTCCTGTGGTCACATGATCACCATTTGTGTACTTCACAGCCAGCTTTCCACAAACAGAATCAACAGAGAAGCCAACACTAAAATTGCAAGTTATCGGCACAAAATGTCTCACTTCATGACAACAAGAGGCTAATCATGGCACAGGTGACTCTGATGGTCACTGATGGTCTTGCGTAATGATGATCTTGCTTAGTGATCATATCACTTAGTGATGGAGTTGCCGGTCCCAATTGGAGCCATTAAGCGAGACTATCTATACCTTTAAAAACGGTGCGAGCAGAATAAATTAAAAATTAGAGCTGCCTGTGGCCGGAAGACACTTTTTAAAAAAATTATCCTACATTTCAATCCAGAGCAGGCACACTATCTAATCCAGTCGTATTGAAAGAAAAAACTCATCCTTACTATGAAAACGCCTTAATATTCTATTTCAGGGGGTGGCAGCAGTGACTGTAATGTCAAAATAGTGTCCACAGTTAAAAACCTACTGCTTTTTTATGCATGGAGCTTGGATCATGCAGTCATGGCCAATATTGTTCCAGACAGAATGGCAGAACCTGGGGTGGAGTCAAAGGAGGAATCAACCTAGAATCCCTACATGGTCACAAAAGGAACTAAATCTAACCTCCCTCAAATTCCATTTACCCATATCTGACTCCAAAGAGGTGCTAACCATTAGTTGAGAAGATTCCGGTGCAATAAAGTAGTTTAATTGGACCTTCGCATGTGGACCTGTTCTTTCACACCAACAATCTTTACTTGCCCTACTTCCATGGGAGCATCCGTCCTCTGTGACCAAAGAGGCCACCACCGTACAAAGACTTTAGTTACACAGCTAGTCCTCAATTTACAACAGTTCATTTAGTGACCATTCGAAGTTACGACACTGAACAAAAGTGACTTATGAGCATTGTTCACAATTACGACCATTGCAGCATCCCCAGGGTCACGTGATTTATATTCGGATGCCTGACAACCGACTCACATTTATGGTGGTTGCAGTGTCCCTGGGGTGGGGGGGTCACGTGATCCCCTTTTATGACCTTCTGACAAGCAAAGTCAAAGGGGAAACCAGATGCCTTTAACAGCCTAGTTATTATTAGGAAGGGAGTGCATAGAGTGGTGAGGACAGTAGAAAAGATCATTGGCAGTTCCTTCCCTTCCATCCCATCCAGGACGCGGCATATAAGCGATGCTTGAGCAGGGCCCGCAAGATTGTCTGGGACACTACACACCCTCTTCACAACCTGTTTTCCTTGTTACCTTCTGGGAGGAGGCCTCGTGGTATCCGTAGCAGAACATCCAGATTCAGATCCAATATCTCAGGGGCTGCCACAAAGAAGAGGGAGTCAAGCTATTTTCCAAAGCGCCTGAAGGCAGGACAAGGAGCAACGGATGGAAACTAACCAAGGAGAGAAGCAACCTAGAACTAAGGAGAAACTTCCCGACAGTGAGAACAATTAACCAGTGGAACAACCTACCTCCAGAAGCTGTGAATGCTCCAACACTGGAGGTTTTTAAGAAGAAACTGGACAGCCATTTGTCCAAAATGGTATAGGGTTTCCTGCCTGAGCAGGAGGTTGGACTAGATGACCTCCAAGGTCCCTTCCAACTTTATCATTATTATTAAGTGAGGGGGATTCCCAGGACTCAGCAATTAGTAGTCACAGTTTTGTTTCATACAGTGTCAACCTTGTGAACTCTCAAGCTTCCTCCTTCCGTTATGTACTCAAGATGGACAGTGATTAATATTTATATGTTACTTATATGTAAGGGTGTCGGTCTGTACATGTGTTGTATATAGTATGTTTTAAATGTGGGTTAGGTATGTGTACACTTGAGAGCGGGCAATTAAATATCATTTTTTATATAATTTTTTATTAATAATACAAAATTAAAAACACATAGGACATAGATATGACGTCACTAGTTCCATACATCTTCCAACATTTTACAGTAGTATTAGTACTCATATAGACATATAGTTCTTGAACTTTGCTCACTATTTATAATATACTATTAACACTTTTTCCCTTATTTCTATATATCTATTTATCTTTTAAATATACATTTGTCTATAATCTATATTTTATTCTAGCACTATACCTAAATATCATTTTTAATGTGTTCCGTTGTGTCCACAGGGAAAAAAAATGACAATAAAGGTTATCTAATTTAATTTAATCTAATCTATTAATTTAACAACTGCCGTGATTCAGTTAAGAAATGTGGCAAGAAAAGTTGCGAAAATGGGGCAAAACTCACTTAACAAATGTCTCACTTAGCAACATACGTTCTGGGCTCAGTTGTGGCTGTAAGTTGAGGACCACCTGTAATAGCTGAAGAGGAAGTTGCCTGCCCCCTCCCTCTAGTAAATACCCCTCTATGTGTTGGAGGACTTTCTCACAATCTTGCGCAGAGACAACTGGATAGGTCTTAGCAATCACCCTGTGATAACCCTGTTATTAATTTACTGAAAGTGGGTTTTAAAGGCTCCTGATATGTCAGCAAGAGCAGCTCCACGCAGGCCTGTGTGGGTTATCTCAAAAAATATTACTCCCCGTATCAAAATTAGTCAATATTCAGAGTTCATTAGCTTTCATCTAGGTAATAAAAAGATCAGGCCAATATTCCTTGCTGGATGCTATGCAATCTCGGATAAAGTCCCAATGACTTATCCTTGGCTGGATTTCAAGGAAGCAGGCAATTAATAATCGATAAACGAAGGAGGTGGGGTGTTGAGGTTTTGTGTGCAGCCTCTCCAGGAGTGTCATAGAAAGTGCCAGAAACCTTATATATATTTTATATTCAAGTTTATTATTGTATGTTAGAGTTAAAGTATGCTAATTTTGTTTGTATTATGAATGGATAGCTTAATTTAGACTTGGGATGTTATGTATTTATCCCTGTACTCAGTTCTGGGAAGTCCAGGGGGGGAGGGGGGAAGGGGATGAAGGGGTAGAATTATATAAAATTTGGTGTATTTATAAATATAATGTAAATGTTTGTCTTTAAGAAGAGGAGATGATCGGGTAGTACCCCTAAACTGCATCCGAGGTGGTGGAAAAGAAGGTGATGGGATGTGTAGGATAGTTGGAAAGGAGAAAAGAGGAGAGGTGGTGGTTAAGAGTGGGAGGAAGGAAGAGGGAAGTAGGTAGGAAGGTGGAGGGAGTGTGGATGCAGGGGGGGGGGACCGCCGATTATTTCTGAATACCTAATGAGTAGGCTTTTTATGTGTTTGTTTTTCTAATGAAATGCACCATATTTGTACTATTTGTTCATATGTTCATTTGAAAAAATTAATAAAAAATTTTTAAAAAAAGAAAGTGCCAGAAACCTTGATAGGGCATCCATAACTATGCCACTGAAGATTTACTCCTTCTTAAATTCTTTGCAATCTGTATTTTGTCTGTATTTTTCACTAGATGGTTTTAGCTATGGGGAGCTATCCTGTTTTTGTTTTGTTTTTTTAATCAAGAGCAAATTATAAATTGCATACAGGGAGTCCTCAACCTTTCCTTTCCTTTCCTTTCCTTTCCTTATCAGTTTACTCGTCCAATTATTTCTTATTCCCTAATACATAAAGTTGCTTATCCCCCCCCCCCAGAACGTGATGGGTATTTACATAAGTTTTTTCTTCAGTTGCTTTCTCAAAGCATTTGAAATATTTCACAACAGACTTTGCTGAATACAGGCTGTCAACTGGTTTTGTGTTTTATTTTATTCCTTTCTGAAGTGCATCTCCAAGCCAGGGGTAACAAGCAGTAAAATTACAATAAAGCCAAGCAGAATTTCTAGACCGTAAAAAGCAAAACTCAGGAATGTAAACATTTGATATAAATAAAAATAGAGAATGACAGTTTTAAAAAAGACACAGGAAACATCTAGGTCCTGTAAAAATTTACTGTATGTTGATGAAGCCATTTGACTGCCTAACCTCTCAACACCATTCTTATATAGCTAACTTACAACCTCAGCTGAGAGTAGCAAACCACTTGCAAAGCATATCATGTTTAAGCATTGCTGTTGTTGTTAGTTGCGAAGTCGTGTCCGACCCATCGCGACCCCATGGACCACGTTCCTCCAGGCCTTCCTGTCCTCTACCATCTTCTGGAGTCCCTTGAAGCTCACGCCTACTGCTTCAGTGACTCCATCCAGCCATCTCATTCTCTGTCGTCCCCTTCTTCTCTTGCCCTCCATCTTTCCCAGCATCAGGCTCTTCTCCAGGGAGTCCTTCCTTCTCATTAGGTGGCCAAAGTACCTGAGTTTCAACTTCAGGATCTGGCCTTCTCAAGAGCAGTCGGGGTTGACCTCCTCTAGGAGTGACCGGTTTGATCGCCTTGCAGTCCAGGGGACTCGCAGGAGTCTTCTCCAGCACCATAGTTCAAAGGCCTCCATTCTTTGGCGCTCAGCCTTTCTTACGGTCCAACTTTCACAGCCATACATTGCAACTGGGAAAACCATGGCCTTGACTATACACACTTTTGTCGGCAGGGTGATGTCTCTGCTTTTTAGTATCTTTACAGTACTGGAAATTTCCCGTCTCTGGTTGAGGGAAAGAGGGAAAAGGCACTGGATTGTTCCACCTTTTTTCTCAGCGGCAAAAAACCCTTTGCTGTTTCTGTGTGTCACCCTTTTTCTTTTTTCTAAGAAGTTCAGCCAAATCTACAGGTCACTCCAGGGACAGGCGTTGAATAGATCTCCTCTCTGAAGGCGGGCAGGCAACAATTATTAACAGCCAGCGTCCACCCTGTTCTCAGCAAGTGGCACTCCTTGTGAGGAAAAAAAAGGAGGAGGAGGGGGGGGAGGAGGAGGAAGAAGCCGCAGTTTATACATCTTTCAAAGACAGGACAAGAGAAACCCAGTTGAAACGTTCCGTCCACTTTCTTGGCCATCAGCTTTCCAGGTTCATCAAAGTTCTCTCAACCTTCTTGGCCATTCAGGATGGAATAGAATAGAATAGATATTGGAATATAGAATAGAATAGAATAGAAATACAGAATAGAATAGAATAGAATAGAATAGAATAGAATAGAATAGAATAGAATAGAATAGAAATACAGAATAGAATAGAAATACAGAATAGAATAGAATAGAAATACAGAATAGAATAGAAATACAGAATAGAATAGAATAGAATAGAAATACAGAATAGAATAGAAATACAGAATAGAATAGAATAGAAATACAGAATAGAATAGAAATACAGAATAGAATAGAATAGAATAGAATAGAATAGAATAGAATAGAATATGAAATAGAATAGAATAGAATAGAAATACAGAATAGAATAGAAATACAGAATAGAATAGAATAGAATAGAATAGAATAGAATAGAATGGAATGGAATGGAATGGAATGGAATGGAATAGAATAGAATAGAATAGAATAGAATATGAAATAGAATAGAATAGAATAGAAATACAGAATAGAATAGAAATACAGAATAGAATAGAATAGAATAGAATAGAATAGAATAGAATAGAATAGAATAGAATAGAATAGCAGAACAGAACGGAACTGAACGGAATAGAATAGAATAGAATAGAATAGAATAGAATAGAATAGAATAGAATAGAATAGAATAGAATAGAATATGAAATAGAATAGAATAGAATAGAATATGAAATAGAATATGAAATAGAATAGAATAGAATAGAATAGAATATGAAATAGAATATGAAATAGAATAGAATAGAATAGAATAGAGCTGGAAGGGACCTTTGAGGTCTTCTAATCCAGCCCCCTGCTCAAGCAGGAGAACCTACACTATCTCAGACAGGTGAATGTCCAGTCTCTTCTTAAAAATCTCCAGTGATGGGGTGCCCACGATTTCTGAAGGCAAAGCTGTTCCACTGGTTGAGTGTCCTCACTGTCAGGAAGTTTCTCCTTAATTCCAGGTTGCTTCTCTCTTTGATTAGTTTCCATCCATTGTTTCTTGTCCTGCTCTCTGGTGCTTTGGAGAATATCATGACCCTCTCATCTTTGTGGCAGCCCTTCAAATACTGGAACACCGCTATCATGTCTCCCCTATTTCTTCTTTTCTTTAGACTAGCCAGTCCCAAATACTGTAGCCGTTCTTCGTATGTTTTAGTCTCCAGGCCTTTGATCATCTTAGTTGCTCTTCTCTGAATTTTTTTCCAAACTCTCAACATCTTTTTTGTGATATGGTGACCAAAATTGGCTGCAGTATTCCAGGCGTGGTCTCACTAGGGCTTTGTAAAGCGGTACTAATACTTTGCGTGATCTTCATTCTATGCCTCTCTTTATACACATGTCCACTGAGCATATGCCATCTGCCAAAACTAAGTGAGAAACATACTGCATCTGAGTTTCTTACAAGGAAACCAAATCTTCTTATCAGCTGTCTATCACTCTGACTCCAATAAAACCTGATCAATGATCAGGAGGGCATACTGCTCACCTAACTAAAAGAGTCTGGAAGGTTGGGTTGAAGGGCAACAAGGCTTCCTGCACAATAATTGCACAAGTTGGCAGAATTAATATTGTTACAACAAGTTTATAACACACTCATTGCAGCGTTGTTGATGGTAATGTAAATAAAAAAGAATTAAAGGATGTTCTGGATCAAAGAGCATAGGAAGAAATCACACAAAGAAAGCTCAAAAAACACTGAAATTCACTTGGTACATTTTTTATTAACTCTGCAGACAGTGTAGACTTATCACCTACTTATCACCACGATGTAAAAAAGATGTTGAGACTCTGGAAAGAGTGCAGAGAAGAGCAACAAAGATGATCAGGGGACTGGAGGCTAAAACATATAAGGAAAGGTTGCTGGAATTGGGTATGTCTAGTTTAACAAAGAGAAGGACGAGGGGGGACATGATAGCAGTCTTCCAATATCTCAGGGGCTGCCCCAAAGAAGAGGGAGTCAAGCTATTCTCCAAAGCGCCTGAAGGCAGGACAAGAAGCAACAGATGTTTTGAAGCTACATCCTGCCCACATGTCCAAAGAAATAAACCTGGGCAAGAACTTTACAGGTAAAAGTGGATGTTTTTCAACTCTACGGATGCTTTCATTTCTGTTATTCTTCAGGTGAATCAATAGGCAACATTCTACTTTTAGTCCAAAGAGAAGAAAAATAAGTATAGTTAGTCCTCAACTTATGACCACAATGGAGCCCAACATTTTTGTTGTTAAGCGAGACATTTGTTAAGTGTCCCATTTTACGACCTTTCTTGCCACAGTCGCTAAGCGAATCACTGCAGGTGTTAAGTCAGTAACACGGTTGTTAAGTGGATCTGGCGTCCCCCCGTTGACTTTGCTTGTCAGGAGATCGCAAAACATGACCACGTGACCACAGGACACGGCAGCCATCATCAATATGATTCAGTTGCCAGCCCTCTGAAATTTGGTCATGTGACCACAGAAGAGCTGCTACGGTCGTAATTGTGAAAAACGGTCATAAGTCATTTTTTTTCAATGCTGTGGTAACTTTGAACAGCGACTAAATGAAGTTGAGAACTAGCAGTAAAGATCACAGAATTTGTGAACTGGGAACCACTCCCAGCATTGTTTCATTTTCACAAAAATTGTTAGGAAGCAGCCATTATCAAGCATTTAATAATTAATTCCGTTGAGGGGAGATGTCTTTGTTTCAAACAAAAGGATGTCTGGAGAGGCTGGTCAGACAATATTGGAATGTTTTCTCTTGTTTGAGCAAATCAAGTGCATTCAGTTTTGGTCACCACGATGTAAAAAAAGATGTTGAGACTCTAGAAAGAGTACAGAGAAGAGCAACAAAGATGATCAGGGGACTGGAGGCTAAAACATATAAGGAACGGTTGCTGGAATTGGGTATGTCTAGTTTAATGAAGAGAAGGACGAGGGGGGACATGATAGCAATGTTCCAGTATCTCAGGGGCTGCCCCAAAGAAGAGGGAGTCAAGCTATTCTCCAAAACACCTGAAGGCAGGACAAGAACCAACGGATGGAAACTGATCAAGGAGAGAAGCAACCTGGAACTAAGGAGAAACTTCCTGACAGTGAGAACAATTAATCAGTGGAACAACCTGCCTCCAGAACTTGTGAATGCTCCAACACTGAAGGTTTTTAAGAAAAGATTGGACAACCATTTATCTGGAATGGTGTAAGGTCTCCTGTTTGAGGTTCAGGGGGTGAACTAGAACAGGGATCTCCAATCTAGGGCACTTTATGACTTGTGGACTTCAACTCCCAGAATTCCTCAGCCAGGCTGGAGTTGAAGTCCACAAGTCATAAAGTGCTCAAGATTGGGGACCTCTGAATTGGAAGATTTCAAGGTTCTTTCTAACTCTTATTAATCTGTTATTCTGTTAAATTTCATGCTTAGGATTCATCTGTGTGAAACGGATTGTAATTCATAAGGCTAGGTGGTAATAAATGTCTTAGTTTGAAGGAACCACTAATCATGGCTTTAGACACAGGGCTGGCGGGTTTTTTCCCCTCGGTTACTCAGCTTTTTTAATCTTTGAAATTACATAATAGATAGACAATCTGATGGTGTTGCCTAGCTTGAGTGATGAAACGTCTGCAAGAAAACAACCCAGCTCAGAGAGCGCCAAAGATCCCTCAGACAGAAAATCACCCAATAAAGTGTTTCGCCGTCATTTCATTCGTCACTACGTTGTGGGCATAACAGTGACGAGAGGATAGCAACAGCTGATGGCAGCAGTTTATTTATTTTCTATCCATGAGATGTCTCTACTCTCAGGAAAATAGAAATCTAGTATCAGCCTGGAAAGAATCAAGTTCTTTCAGTTTTCAGCTGCAAAACCCACTTCCTTGTTCAAGGTGATGCCCTTCTTGAACTACATTGAATTAAAATATTTGTTGGATGGAAACTAGCCAAGGAGAGAAGCAACCCAGAATTAAGGAGAAACTTCCTAACAGTGAGGACAATTAACCAGTGGAACGGCTTACCTCCAGAAGTTGTGGGTGCTTCATCCCTGGAGGCAGTGGTGGGATTCAAATATGTGAACAACCGGAGGAGGAGGAGAAGAAGAAGAAGGAGAAGAAGAAGGAGGAGGAGGAGGAGGAAGGAGAAGGGAGGAGAAGGAGAAGGAGAAGGAGAAGGAGAAAGAGAAAGAGAAAGAGAAGGAGAAGAAGAAGAAGAAGAAGAAGAAGAAGAAGAAGAAGAAGAAGAAGAAGAAGAAGAAGAAGAAGAAGAAGAAGAAGAAGAAGAAGAAGAAGAAGAAGAAGAAGAAGAAGAAGAAGAAGAAGAAGAAGAAGAAGAAGAAGAAGAAGAAGAAGAAGAAGAAGAAGAAGAAGAAGAAGAAGAAGAAGAANACAAAAAAGTCTGGATAGTGGACGTGGACATGCCTGGAGACAGCAGAATAGATGAGAAAGAACTGGCTATTCTATGGACCAGGTCTCTCCACACCTTCCACTGCTTCTCTTAGTTATTCTATGTTCTGGCTGGCATCAGCTTGGATGGTGTCCACAATTACACACCGTTTCCAAGAAAACTGCATAAATGTGTCCATGATATCCCAGAATTCTTTCCCCTCTCTAACTTTAGCCACAAAACCTCTTGATCTCCCTGCTGTGTGGTTACTTGGCCAAAATAAGTATTGTTCCTCTCCTACCTCGATCTTCTCCAGGTTGGTGGTCACCAATGTACCCATCTGCCTTCCGGCTCTTCTTCACCGCAGGCCTCCCGTGAACCTCTGCAAACCAATCTTGCAGTTTGTCTCAGGGTGTTAAGCAATCCCGAAGGGAACTTCAGGGAACCATCCTTATCATCCTTATTGATCACTGGCTCAATGGTCAAGGCCATCATGAAATCTTCGTGCCCTGTAAAAGTTAATGGAAGTTAACTATTAAAGCTGTATATACTGTGTTTTCCGCAGCTATATAAAGGGAGGCGTTTAAATGGACAGAGACATATCTTGAACAGCCTCTGACTTTCTCCATTGGGGACAAAAATCCTAGCTAGATGCATCTTCTCTTCCACAGGGCTCGCTGAAGACGCTTCTAGGGTAAGAAAGAGATCTGTTTATACATATCATTATAAGTTCTTTATAGTTATCCAGTTATGCAGCATATATATATATATAAAGGAACTAGTCCTACAACAATACAATTGTTATTATCTATCTTTAGAATTCCCTTTCTATCAGAAACTCAAGGAAGTCTACACAATCTTCTCCCATCTCCTTTTTTTTTTTTTACTGGATAACCATAACCTTAGGAGTTTTATTCTTCATATTTTTAAAAAATATTTTTCGTAAGTATTTTGGAGTATCGGTGGGGCCGACATTGTTGATTGCTGTAGATACGGTCTGCGTGACGGCCAGCCATTTTAAAGAATCAAGGGAAATGGATATCCTGAATCTTGACATTTAACGCGGGGCACCATCTAGGAGGACTTCTGCTCTGTGGACCCAATGGATTTGGAAGTTCTGATGGACATTGTCAACGGGTCTTTCAACCTGGGTCTGTGTTATGCTGAAGCTGAGCTGGAACAAATTACTGAAGACCCGTGGTCTAACTGCGTTGGTTCCTTGAGAATGGTAGACTCATACGGCTGGAAGGATCCTTGAAGGTCTTCAAGTCGAATCTCCTGCCCAAGGCAGAAGTCCTTATACCGTCCCAGACAAATGGTTGTCCAATCTTTTCTTGAAAACCTCCAGTGATTGAGCACCCATAGCTCCAGGAGTCAAACTATTCGATTGTTCTCGCTGTCAGGAAATTTATCCTTAGGTTCCAGTTTGGATTTCTTTTCAAAACATGCTTTCACCCATTTCTTTTTGTGCTGTCCTCTGGTACTTTGGAGAATATGTTGACCCCCTCTTCTCTGTGACCGGCCCTCAAATATTGGAAGACAGTGATCATGTCGTCCCTAAACCTCCAATAGACTAGACTAGACTAGACTAGACTAGACTAGACTAGACTAGACTAGACTAGACTAGAATAGAATAGAATAGAATAGAATAGAATAGAATAGAATAGAATAGAATAGAATAGATATTGGAATATAGAATAGAATAGAATAGAATAGAATAGAATAGAATAGAATAGATATTGGAATATAGAATAGAATAGAATAGAATAGAATAGAATAGAATAGAATAGAATAGAATAGAATAGAATAGAATAGAATAGAATAGAATAGATATTGGAATATAGAATAGAATAGAATAGAATAGAATAGAATAGAATAGAATAGAATAGAATAGAATAGAACAACTGACAGAAGCTGTGCTTGACAGGATGGTATGGAGAGCAGTTGCCTATAAAGTCTCCAAGAATCGGACACGACTGAACGGTTAAAACAACAAGTGGCGATCGTTGTTATTACAGTTCATTGCCCAGTCAGCCAGATGTTCAGGCTGGATTTGGCATTTTTATCCACCTATCCAGTCCTTCCCAAGGACCTGGAATAAGCAGATGTGGATGTTTGATGGCGGTTAAAGGTATCGCAGGATGGAAGCTGTTCGAAGTAAAGCTGCCTTTTGCAATTGACCGACGGTGGTTTTGTCAATGCCGGAGG
>NW_015390985.1:55403-61965 GCF_001527695.2 Protobothrops mucrosquamatus
TTATTACAGTTCATTGCCCAGTCAGCCAGATGTTCAGGCTGGATTTGGCATTTTTATCCACCTATCCAGTCCTTCCCAAGGACCTGGAATAAGCAGATGTGGATGTTTGATGGCGGTTAAAGGTATCGCAGGATGGAAGCTGTTCGAAGTAAAGCTGCCTTTTGCAATTGACCGACGGTGGTTTTGTCAATGCCGGAGGCGTTCAGGAGCGCTTCAGTTGTTTTGGGATAGCACCCAAGGCATCTGTGACTACTGGGATTGTTGTTAATATTATTAGCTAAAGTAGCATTTATTAATTTCGTTTCGTATAATAAATGTTTGAGGGTGGGGCCGAGGGACAATAGGAAATTTCACGAAGGGGTTGATTTACTGAAGAGTTTAAAAGGAACAGAGTGTTTACACAAACATCAAAGCAGCTTCAGCTGAGATTCCCAAACCCAGGACTTTCAGTAACGCAGGTACTCCTCGACTTACAACAGTTCATTTAGTGACCGTTCAAAGTTACAACGGCACTGGGGGGGAAAGGGATTTGTGACTTTTTCACACGACCTTTGCAGCATCCCCAGGGTTACATGATCAACATTCAGACACTCGGCAACTGACTCGTATTTACGACAGTTGCAGCGTCCCCCCGGGGTCACGTGATCCTCTTTTGCCACCTTCTGACCGGCAAAGTCCATGAGGGAACCAGATTCACTTAACAACTGTGTTACTGACTTAACGACTGCAGTGATCCATTTAACAATCGTGACAAGAAAGGTGGTAAAAATGGCGCAAAGCTCACTTAACAACTGTTTGGCTTAGCAGTGTTGAGTTTGGGCTCATTTGCGATCGTGACTCAAGGACTTACCTGCAAAAAAGATGTTGAGACTCTAGAAAGAGTGCAGAGAAGAGTAACAAAGATGATCAGGGGACTGGAGGCTAAAAGATATAAGGAACGGCTGCTGGAATTGGGGATGTCTAGTTTAATGAAGAGAAGGATGAGGGGGGGACATGATAGCAATGTTCCAGTATCTCAGGGGCTGCCACAAAGAAGAAGGAGTCAAGCTATTCTCCAAAGAGCCTGAAGGCAGGACAAGAAGCAACGGGTGGAAACTAATCAAGGAGAGAAGCAACCTGGAACTAAGGAGAAATTTCCTGACAGTTAGATCAATTATTCAGTGGAACAACCTGCCTCCAGAAGCGGTGAATGCTCCAACACTGGAAGTCTTTAAGAAGAGACTGGACAGCCATTTGTCCGAAATGGTATAGGGTTTCCTGCCTGAGCAGGGGGATGGACTAGATGACCTCCAAGGTCCCTTCCAACTTTATTATTATTATTATTATTATTATTATTATTATGGATCATTGCACAGTCAGCCCGATGTTCAGACTGGATTTGGCATTTTGTCTACCTATCGAGTCCTTCCCAAGGACCTGGGATAGGCAGATGTGGATGTTTGATATTATTACAGATATTGTTGCAGGATGGAAGTAGTTCCTAGTAAGGCCGCCTTTTGCAATTGACTAATGGCAAATATTATTATTATTATTATTATTATTATTATTATTATTATTATTATTATTATTATTATTATTATTATTATTATTATTATTATTTGGATAGAATAATCTGGATGGCTATAGATTAGCAGCAGAAGAGTAAATGTATTTCTTGGCTGCTAGTTTTAAAGCTTCGGCAGTCCAGATACAATAACCCCACTTTACTCAAAAGAACTATTTGTCCAGCACAACAAAAATGAGCTGCTTTCTCCAGTTTTGAGATTCTCGGTTGACAGAGAACACTAAAAGGAAATAAATCTCTGGTAATTGTTACTATAAATGTCCATATAAACCCACAAACCCACAAACCTGCTCTCGGGTTCCACAATTTTCTCAAGTGTAAAGACAATGAAACCTTGATAATTTTGGCTCGGCTCCATCCCTTCATGATGAAAGGACGGGTTCAAATTAAGTGGACCGTCCATCTTTTTTCGAAAGCAGCAACGTTGTTTTTTCTCACCATTATAACTGGAGGCACACAAAAAGGGCCTTGATCGTTCTAATCTCCGAAACCGTTGACTCAGAGATAGCCAGATAGCTTCCTTATATTTTAAGCTCTTTTGTCAGAATTGTGGTGATTGTGGTGATGGGGACAGAGAATTTTATTTTTCCTTGCCAAAGAAGTGTGGAAATGGAGATGGAGATGAAGGAGGAGGAGGAGGAGGAGGAGGAAGAGGTTTCAATATTATATTCCTGTTTTGTTTGATCTTCAAAGGTGGCAGTTCTTCATTAGGGCTTCACGCAACTGTGGTCTTCAGGATACTAAGTTATGTTTTAAAGCACAGTCTGTTATTTATTTTCAAGCCTTCAAGTGATTAAAAAGATGAAGGACTCAAACGGCTACCAGAAGGAACACTTGGCCAGAGAAATGGCAGAACCTGTCAATAACCAGTATGTGATCACCGGACCAGTTTACTCAGAGCTATCATTTGATGAAGAGCACCAGAAGGTCTATAGACACCATAAAACCTTGGTGGACCATCTCAGATTATGCTTTAGGTAAGAGGTTTGCTTTTTTTTTTTTAAACGTCATACTACAAACAATTAAGGGTTGATCATTGTCAGGTTTTCAAATCAGGTTGGTGAGATTAGGTGAGGGTGACCTGCGTGAAGATTTTCATCGACCTGGTCCATCCATTGCCATAAGCCCTGGTTTCAATTTGGCTTACTGACCAAAACAGAATGGACTGAATGGGCATAAAAAGCACAAAAAATAAACTTACAGGCTGCAATGTCTAGAATTCACACCGCACGTTACCTGTCCAAGGAAACAGCCTTCACATTTAGAGCAGACCGTGAACCGAGTGGGTGGCTAGTTAATACAATATTGTGGCTGATTAATTTGCAGCCAAATATCTTGTACAAACCCAGGTGGTGTTGAAAGTTTATCGTTCTATAAAATCCAGCAAGTGGATTAACCGATTAATATACAGATATCAGTTAATCATGGAAGATCATATTGTAATAGTCAGCATTGGGGCGCTGAAAAGAAAGAGAGAATCTCAAAGGCTTTTTGTTCTGTTGATTTTCATCATAATAGCAAAAATATAACTTCTCACCTAGTATCCTGCTATTATAATAATGATGATGATGATGATGATGATGATGATGATGATGATGATGATGATGATGATGATGTTGAAAGGGACTTTGGAGGTCATCTAGTCCAACCCCCTGCTCAGGCAGGAAACCCTATACCATTTCAGACAAATGGCTGTCCAGTCTCTTCTTAAAAACCTCCGGTGTTGGAGCATTCACAGCTTCTGGAGGCAGGTTGTTCCACTGGTTAATTGTTCTGTCAGGAAGTTTCTCCTTCGTTGTTCTGTCTAGGTTGTTTCTCCCCTTGATTAGTTTCCATCCATTGCTTCTTGTCCTGCCTTCAGGCGCTTTGGAGAATAGCTTGACTCCCTCTTCTTTGGGGCAGCCCCTCAAATATTGGAAGACTGCTATCATGTCCCCCCTCGTCCTTCTCTTTGTTAGACCATTCATACCTACTTCCTGCAATCATTCATCGTATGATTTAACCTCCTGACATCTAATCAGTCCCCTAAATACGGATGCAGTTATTTCAGCTGGCACGGCCCATATTAATAGTAGAATATTTAGAATAGAATAGAGCTGGAAGGGACCATGGAGGTCTTCTAGTCCAGCCCCCTGCTCAAGCGGGAGAACCTATACCATTTCAGACAATATCTGAAGGATTATAGGATTTTCTCTTTTGACACAACATTGTTTCCACGTAAAATGTCCGTATTTGAACCGTTGCTTAGTGCTCTGTTGTCTTTTCAGGTGTACCCCACAAAGGGCCAAAAGTGCCGCTCTTCATTTGTTTCCTGTGGCTTCCTGGTTACCTGCATATCAGATCAAGAAATGGCTTCTTAGCGACATCGTTTCCGGAATTAGCACGGGGCTGGTCGCCATCCTACAAGGTGGCTGTTTTGCGTTTTCTGGTTAATAAATGCATCCTTTTCTCTCTTTTTTTCTGCATGAGGTGCTGTCCTCACCACTTCAATGTACAACCTCCATTGACCCCCAAATTTCTCTCGCTAAGCAAGAGACAGTGAGTTTTTAAGTGAGTCTTGCCCCCATTTTACGACCCTTCTTGTCACAGCTGTTAAGTGAATGACTCCAGCTGATAAGTTAGTAACCCCGTTGTTAAGTGAATCTGGCTTCCCCCATTGACTTTGCTTGTCCCAAGGTCCCAAAAGGGGATCACGTGACCCCGCCAGGACGCTGCGACCGTCATAAATATGAGTCAGTTGCCAAGCATCCATATTTTGATCACGTAACCGTCGGGATGCTGCAACGGTCGTAAGTGTGAAAAATGACCATGTCACTTTTTTGCGTTGTAACTTCGAACGCTTATAAGGGGAGGACTATGTGTAGTTTTTCACTCAATATTATTTTTTTTTCTTTTCCTGAAGGCCTAGCATTTGCTTTATTGGCAAATGTTCCTCCGAGTTATGGACTCTACGCAGCCTTTTTCCCCGTGGTTATATATTTCTTCTTTGGCACGTCCAGACATATATCNACAAAAAAGTCTGGATAGTGGACGTGGACATGCCTGGAGACAGCAGAATAGATGAGAAAGAACTGGCTATTCTATGGACCAGGTCTCTCCACACCTTCCACTGCTTCTCTTAGTTATTCTATGTTCTGGCTGGCATCAGCTTGGATGGTGTCCACAATTACACACCGTTTCCAAGAAAACTGCATAAATGTGTCCATGAATTCTTTCCCCTCTCTAACTTTAGCCACAAAACCTCTTGATCTCCCTGCTGTGTGGTTACTTGGCCAAAATAAGTATCGTTCCTCTCCTACCTCGATCTTCTCCAGGTTGGTGGTCACCAATGTACCCATCTGCCTTCCGGCTCTTCTTCACCGCAGGCCTCCCCTGAACCTCTGCAAACCAATCTTGCAGATTGTCTCAGGGTGTTAAGCAATCCCGAAGGGAACTTCAGGGAACCATCCTTATCATCCTTATTGATCACTGGCTCAATGGTCAAGGCCATCATGAAATCTTCGTGCCCTGTAAAAGTTAATGGAAGTTAACTATTAAAGCTGTATATATTGTGTTTTCCGCAGCTATATAAAGGGAGGCGTTTAAATGGACAGAGACATATCTTGAACAGCCTCTGACTTTCTCTATTGGGGACAAAAATCCTAGCTAGGTGCATCTTCTCTTCCACAGAGCTCGCTGAAGACGCTTCTAGGGTAAGAAAGAGATCTGTTTATACATATCATTATAAGTTCTTTATAGTTATCCAGTTATGCAGCATATATATATATAAAGGAACTAGTCCTACAACAATACTATTGTTATTATCTATCTTTAGAATTCCCTTTCTATCAGGAACTCAAGGAAGTCTACACAATCTTCTCCCATCTCCTTTTTTTTTTTTTACTGGATAACCATAACCTTAGGAGTTTTATTCTTCATATTTTTAAAAAATATTTTTCATAAGTATTTTGGAGCATCGGTGGGACCGACATTGTTGATTGCTGTAGATACGGTCTGCGTGACGGCCAGCCATTTTAAAGAATCAAGAGTCAAGGGAAATGGATATCCTGAATCTTGACATTTAACGTGGGGCACCATCTAGGAGGACTTCTGCTCTGTGGACCCAATGGATTTGGAAGTTCTGATGGACATTGTCAATGGGTCTTTCAACCTGGGTCTGTGTTATGCTGAAGCTGAGCTGGAACAAATTACTGAAGACCCGTGGTCTAACTGCGTTGGTTCCTTGAGAATGGTAGACTCATACAGCTGGAAGGATCCTTGAAGGTCTTCAAGTTGAATCTCCTGCCCAAGGCAGAAGTCCTTATACCATCCCAGACAAATGGTTGTCCAATCTTTTCTTGAAAACCTCCAGTGATGGAGCACCCATAGCTCCAGGAGTCAAACTATTCCATTGTTCTCGCTGTCAGGAAATTTCTCCTTAGGTTCCAGTTTGAATCTCTTTTCAAAACATGCTTTCACCCATTTCTTTTTGTGCTGTCCTCTGGTACTTTGGAGAATACGTTGACCCCCTCTTCTCTGTGACCGGCCCTCAAATATTGGAAGTGATCATGTCATCCCTAAACCTCCAATAGACTAGACTAGACTAGACTAGACTAGACTAGACTAGACTAGAATAGAATAGAATAGAATAGAATAGAATAGAATAGAATAGAATAGAATAGAATAGAATAGATATTGGAATATAGAATAGAATAGAATAGAATAGAATAGAATAGAATAGAATAGAATAGAATAGAATAGATATTGGAATATAGAATAGAATAGAATAGAATAGAATAGAATAGAATAGAATAGATATTGGAATATAGAATAGAATAGAATAGAATAGAATAGAATAGAATAGAATAGAATAGAATAGAATAGATATTGGAATATAGAATAGAATAGAATAGAATAGAATAGAATAGAATAGAATAGAATAGAATAGATATTGGAATATAGAATAGAATAGAATAGAATAGAATAGAATAGAATAGAATAGAATAGAATAGAATAGAA
>NW_015390985.1:63377-66691 GCF_001527695.2 Protobothrops mucrosquamatus
TTATTACAGTTCATTGCCCAGTCAGCCAGATGTTCAGGCTGGATTTGGCATTTTTATCCACCTATCCAGTCCTTCCCAAGGACCTGGAATAAGCAGATGTGGATGTTTGATGGCGGTTAAAGGTATCGCAGGATGGAAGCTGTTCGAAGTAAAGCTGCCTTTTGCAATTGACCGACGGTGGTTTTGTCAATGCCGGAGGTGTTCAGGAGCGCTTCAGTTGTTTTGGGATAGCACCCAAGGCATCTGTGACTACTGGGATTGTTGTTAATATTATTAGCTAAAGTAGCATTTATTAATTTCGTTTCATATAATAAATGTTTGAGGGTGGGGACGAGGGACAATAGGAAATTTCACGAAGGGGTCAATTTACTGAAGAGTTTAAAAGGAACAGAGTGTTTACACAAACATCAAAGCAGCTTCAGCTGAGATTCCCAAACCCAGGACCTTCAGTAACACAGGTACTCCTCGACTTACAACAGTTCATTTAGTGACCGTTCAAAGTTACAACGGCACTGGGGGAAAAAGGGATTTGTGACTTTTTCACGCTTACGACCTTTGCAGCATCCCCAGGGTTACATGATCAACATTCAGACACTTGGCAACTGACTCGTATTTATGATGGTTGCAGCGTCCCCCCGGGGTCATGTGATCCCCTTTTTCCACCTTCTGACCGGCAAAGTCCATGAGGGAACCAGATTCACTTAACAACCGTGTTACTGACTTAACGACTGCAGCGATCCGTTTAACAACCGTGACAAGAAAGGTGGTAAAAATGGCGCAAAGCTCACTTAACAACTGTTTGGCTTAGCAGCGTTGAGTTTGGGCTCATTTGCGATTGTGACTCAAGGACTTACCTGTAAAAAAGATGTTGAGACTCTAGAAAGAGTACAGAGAAGAGCAACAAAGATGATTAGAGGACTGGAGGCTAAAAGATATAAGGAACGGCTGCTGGAATTGGGGATGTCTAGTTTAATGAAGAGAAGGACCGGGGGGGACATGATAGCAATGTTCCAGTATCTCAGGGGCTGCCCCAAAGAAGAGGGAGTCAAGCTATTCTCCAAAGCGCCTGAAGGCAGGACAAGAAGCAAAGGATGGAAACTAATCAAGGAGAGAAGCAACCTAGAACTAAGGAGAAACTTCCTGACAGTGAGAACAATTAACCAGTGGAACAACCTGTCTCCAGAAGTGGTAAATGCTCCAACACTGGAAGTTTTTAAGAAGAGACTGGACAGCCATTTGTCCGAAATGGTATAGGGTTTCCTGCCTGAGCAGGGGGATGGACTAGATGACCTCCAAGGTCCCTTCCAACTTTATTATTATTATTATTATTATTATTATTATTATTATTATTATTATTATTATTATTATTATTATTATTATTATTATTATTATTATGGATCATTGCACAGTCAGCCCGATGTTCAGACTGGATTTGGCATTTTGTCTACCTATCGAGTCCTTACCCAGGACCTGGGATAGGCAGATGTGGATGTTTGATATTATTACAGATCTTGTCGCAGGATGGAAGCAGTTCCTAGTAAGGCCGCCTTTTGCAATTGACTAATGGCTATTATTATTATTATTATTATTATTATTATTATTATTATTTGGATGGAATAATCTGGATGGCTATAGATTAGCAGCAGAAGAGTAAATGTATTTCTTGGCTGCTAGTTTTAAAGCTTCGGCAGTCCAGATACAATCACCCCACTTTACTCAAAAGAACTATTTGTCCAGCACAGCAAAAAATGAGCTGCTTTCTCCTGTTTTGAGATTCTCGGTTGACAGAGAACACTAAAAGGAAATAAATCTCTGGTAATCGTTACTATAAATGTCCATACAAACCCACAAACCCACAAACCTGCTCTCGGGTTCCACAATTTTCTCAAGTGTAAAGACAATGAAACCTTGATCATTTTGGCTCGGCTCCATCCCTTCATGATGAAAGGACGGGTTCAAATTAAGTGGACTGTCCATCTTTTTTCGAAAGCAGCAACGTTGTTTTTTCTCACCATTATAACTGGAGGCACACAAAAAGGGCCTTGATCGTTCTAATCTCCGAAACCGTTGACTCAGAGATAGCCAGATAGCTTCCTTATATTTTAAGCTCTTTTGCCAGAATTGTGGTGATTGTGGTGATGGGGACAGAGAGTTTTATTTTTCCTTGCCAAAGAAGTGTGAAAATGGAGATGGAGGAGGAGGAGGAGGAGGAGGAGGAGGAGGAAGAGGTTTCAATATTATATTCCTATTTTGTTTGATCTTCAAAGGTGGCAGTACTTCATTAGGGCTTCACGCAACTGTGGTCTTCAGGATACTAAGTTATGTTTTAAAGCACAGTCTGTTATTTATTTTCAAGCCTTCCAGTGATTAAAAAGATGAAGGACTCAAACGGCTACCAGAAGGAACACTTGGCCAGAGAAATGGCAGAACCTGTCAGTAACCAGTATGTGATCACCGGACCAGTTTACTCAGATCTGTCATTTGATGAAGAGCACCAGAAGGTCTATAGACACCATAAAACCTTGGTGGACCATCTCAGATTATGCTTTAGGTAAGAGGCTTTCTTTTTTTTTAAACGTCATACTACAAACAATTAAGGGTTGATCATTGTCAGGTTTTCAAATCAGGTTGGTGAGATTAGGTGAGGGTGACCTGCGTGAAGATTTTCATCGACCTGGTCCATCCATTGCCATAAGCCATGGTTTCAATTTGGCTTACTGACCAAAACAGAATGGACTGAATGGGCATAAAAAGCACAAAAAATAAACTTACAGGCTGCAACGTCTAGATTCACACCGCACGTTACCTGTCCAAGGAAACAGCCTTCACATTTAGAGCAGAACGTGAACCGAGTGGGTGGCTAGTTAATACAATATTGCGGCTGATTAATTTGCAGCCAAATATCTTGTACAAACCCAGGTGGTGTTGACAGTTTATGCTTCTATAAAATCCAGCAAGCGGATTAACCAATTAATATAGATATCAGTTAATCATGGAAGATCATATTGTAATAGTCAGCATTGGGGCGCTGAAAAGAAAGAGAGAATCTCAAAGGCTTTTTGTTCTGTTGATTTTCATCATAATAGCAAAAATATAACTTCTCACCTAGTATCCTGCTCAACCCTTCCAAGACCGAGTGGCTGTGGCTGCCGGCGCCGCGGCATAGTCAGCTGACTCCATCGCTGACTATAGGGGGCGAAATTCTGGCCCCCTCGGAGAGGGTGCGCAATCTGGGGGTCCTCCTGGATTCGCGGCTGACGCTGGAAGATCAGTTGTCGGCCGTGACCAGGGGGGCGTTTTATCAGGTACGCCTG
>NW_015390985.1:68011-69616 GCF_001527695.2 Protobothrops mucrosquamatus
AGGGAATTTTAGCGGGGTTTTTTAGGGGATTTTTAAGGACAATTTTAATGATCGGCCTGTTTAAATATTTCTTTTTAATTCGGCTTTTAATTATTGTATTTGTATTGTAGTTTTTATGAGGCTGTTAGCCGCCCTGAGTCCCATGAGGAGAAGGGCGGGGTATAAATTAAATTAATAAATAAATAAATAAATAAATAAAATGATGATGATGATGATGATGATGATGATGTTGGAAGGGACTTTGGAGGTCATCTAGTCCAACCCCCTGCTCAGGCAGGAAACCCTATACCATTTCAGACAAATGGCTGTCCAGTCTCTTCTTAAAAACCTCCAGTGTTGGAGCATTCACAGCTTCTGGAGGCAGGTTGTTCCACTGGTTAATTGTTCTGTCAGGAAGTTTCTCCTTCATTCTAGGTTGCTTCTCCCCTTGATTAGTTTCCATCTGTTGCTTCTTGTCCTGCCTTCAGGCGCTTTGGAAAATAGCTTGACTCCCTCTTCTTTGGGGCAGCCCCTCAAATATTGGAAGACTGCTATCATATCACCCCTAGTCCTTCTCTTTGTTAGACCATTCATACCTACTTCCTGCAATCATTCATCGTATGATTTAACCTCTTGACTTCTAATCAGTCCCCTAAATACGGATGCAATTATCTCAGCTGGCACGGCCCATATTAGTAGTAGAATATTTAGAATAGAATAGAGCTGGAAGGGACCATGGAGGTCTTCTAGTCCAGCCCCCTGCTCAAGCAGGAGAACCTATACCATTTCAGACAATATCTGAAGGATTATAGGATTTTCTCTTTTGACACAACACGTAAAATGTCCGTATTTGAACCGTTGCTTAGTGCTCTGTTGTCTTTTCAGGTGTACCCCACAAAGGGCCAAAAGTGCCGTTCTTCATTTGTTTCCTGTGGCTTCCTGGTTACCTGCATATCAGATCAAGAAATGGCTTCTTAGTGACATCGTTTCCGGAATTAGCACGGGGCTGGTTGCCATCCTACAAGGTGGCTGTTTTGCGTTTTCTGGTTAATAAATGCATCCTTTTCTCTCTTTTTTTCTGCATGAGGTGCTGTCCTCACCATCTCAACGTACGACCTCCATTGACCCCCAAATTTCTCTCGCTTAGCAAGAGACAGTGAGTTTTTAAGTGAGTCTTGCCCCCATTTTACGACCCTTCTTGTCACAGCTGTTAAGTGAATGACTCCAGCTGATAAGTTAGTAACCCCGTTGTTAAGTGAATCTGGCTTCCCCCATTGACTTTGCTTGTCCCAAGGTCCCAAAAGGGGATCACGTGACCCCGCCAGGACGCTGCGACCGTCATAAATACGAGTCAGTTGCCAAGCATCCATATTTTGATCACGTAACCGTCGGGATGCTGCAACGGTCGTAAGTGTGAAAAATGACCGTGTCACTTTTTTGCGTTGTAACTTCGAACGCTTATAAGGGGAGGACTATGTGTAGTTTTTCACTCAATATTATTTTTTTTTCTTTTCCTGAAGGCCTAGCATTTGCTTTATTGGCAAATGTTCCTCCGAGTTATGGACTCTACGCAGCCTTTTTCCCCGTGGTTATATATTTCTTCTTTGGCACGTCCAGACATATATC
>NW_015390986.1:0-3857 GCF_001527695.2 Protobothrops mucrosquamatus
ATTGAAACATCAAACATCATTCGGTTTCTTCTCAATTCCTGATGATTTCCCCTCAAATCATTGTGTTTCATTTCTGCATTGCAGATAGTCCTTGACCAAACCAAATATACAGGTATATAGGTGGTACCTTGCTCAATAGTAGTAACTGTGAGAGGGATCTCGGAGTCCTAGTGGACGATCACTTAAATATGAGCCAGCCATGTGCTGCAACTGCCAAAAAGGCCAACACAGTGCTAGGCTGCATTAACAGAGGGATAGAATCAAGATCACGTGAAGTATTAAGGCCACACTTGGAATCCTGCATCCAGTTTTGGTCACCACAATGTAAAAAAGATGTTGAGACTCTAGAAAGAGTACAGAGAAGAGCAACAAAGATGATTAGGGGACTGGAGGCTAAAACATATAAGGAACGGTTGCTGGAATTGGGTATGAAAAGAAGGACGAGGGGGGACATGATAGCAGAGTTCCAATATCTCAGGGGTTGCCGCAAAGAAGAAGGAGTCAAGCTATTTTCCAAAGCGCCTGAAGGCAGGACAAGAAGTAACGGATGGAAACTAATCCAGGAGAGAAGCAACCTAGAAATAAGGAGAAATTTCCTGACAGTTAGAACAATTAACCAGTGGAACAACCTGCCTCCAGAAACTGTGAATGCTCCAACACTGGAAGTTTTTAAGAAGAGACTGGACAGTCATTTGTCTGAAATGGGGTAGGGCAGGGGTGTCAAACTCGCAACGTCACGTGACGGGTCGCGACGTATCACAACTTTTTTTTCATTGCCGGCAATGGGGTGGGTGCGGTTTTGGCATGATGCATCCGGCCTGCAGGCCGGCAGTTTGACACCCCTGGTATAGGGTCTCCTGCTGGAGGAGGGGGTTGGACTAGAAGACCTCCAAGGTCCCTTCCCACTTTGTTATTCTGACTTACGATCATAACTAAGCCCAGAATTTGTGTTGCTAAGCAAGGCAGTTGTTAAGTGAGTTTTGCTGCAAGTAGGAATGAGAGTCGAATTGGCTTTGCTGTCTCCCTATTATTGATTTGCTGATTTGTTAAGCTTTTGTGTTGTTCCAATATAAAACCAATGCCGAGCAGCTTACAGAGCTGAAAAACCGTACTAAGGTGGATGCCAATTAATAAAGCAATATGAAATAAGCCCCACAGCAACCAAGAACAGCCCAATTAACATATACTGCAACTTTTTCATGCTGGAATATATTAGACTCCCCAAAGCTCACTGAAAAAGTCAGTTCTTAATGGCTTTATGAAAACCTTTATGAAAACCAAGACCTTGTGTAAACAACCTGCAGGATACAAACAGTTGTACTCCTCAAGGGTATTCACAATTCTTGGCTTAGTCAGCAAATGACACACTATTCTCACAGTCCTTCTCTGGTACAGACCAAGCATCTTTCATCTTCTGCCTCTAATGGAGTTCTGGGGAATCCTTGTCAAGCAGAAACCTAATAAAGAACAACATGACAAACTTTAATTGTGTGAGCACTTTCGGAGTGGCCAAGAACAGCTCTCTGGGGAGTCCATTAATTTTGTTCGAATTCAATGAGGTCTCTCCTGGGTCAAAGTCACAAAGTCTGATGCTCTCTAGAAGCTTTCATTTTTAACTCCTAGTGGCCTGAGACAACTCAACTCAACAGCAAAATACAAGTAGTCCTTGATTTGCCACCACAACTGAGCCCCAAATTTAGGTTGCTAAATGAAATATTTGTTAATTAAATATTGCCACATTTTACAATCTTTCTTGCCAGAGTTGTTAAGTGAATCACTGCAGTTGTTAATTTAGTAACCTGGTGTCAGAGCGGGCACAATCTTATTGCGCCGAGATAAGCCAGGAGTAAACACAGTAAACAGTGGGTTGTATTCAATGGTGGCTTATCTCACACTATCTACATTATATCATACACCACAGTTACAGCAGGAAACGGAAGAGAGAGAACACATCAGCGGAGTCTTCCCTTTTATACAAAGGCTCTTAAAGAGACACAGACCCTGCTGGCTCTTCAAGGGACACAGACCCTGCTGAGTCGTTCCCATCATTACATCTTACAATCCATAAGCTGGTTAGCTCTAAAATCATTACCTTAACACATGGTCTGAAAGTCAATGGGGAAACCAGACTTTCCATATGTGTCGTGACGTATCGTGACATTTTTCCCCTGGCCAGAGCCGGGGTGGGCGCAGCTTCTGTGTAACGCATCCGGCACGCGGGCCAGCAGTTTGACACCCCTGGTAAAGGGTTTCCTGCCTGAACAAAGGGTTGGACTAGAAGATTTCCAAGGTCCCCTCCAACTGTTATATTACTGTTGTTGTTGTTGTTGATTCATCTGTTTCAGTTTTAGAGCATATTCATAGGGTTTCTCCCCCCCCCCAGGTGTATGTCTTTTCAAACATTAAAATTTCAAACCCGGACAATATATGATGGGCAAGTGATTCCAAATGTAAAATATTTTTCAGCTGCCAATTTCTTCTTTGGATGAAGTTGATCATTCAAGATTGTTCTGATATCTTCATGTACAGTTAACTCCTATTTTGTAGAAAGCAGTTCTTTCTTGGCAGAAAAATTGGGCTGGAGAGATTTTGTAATGCTGAACAGAATCCATTGGATCTCTGTGTCTTTTACTTAAACAACAAAAGGCAGCTTCAAAATGTTCCTTCCTTCCTTCTTTCCTCCTTTCCTTCCTTCCTTCCTTCCTTCCTTCCTTCCTTCCTTCCTTCCTTCTTCCTTTCCTTCCTTCCTTCCTTCCTCCTTTCTTTCCTTCCTTCCTTCCTTCCTCTTTTCCTTCCTTCCTTCCTTCCTTCCTCCTTTCCTTCCTTCCTTTTTTATTTTTTCTCCTTTTTTCTTTCTTTTTCTTTTTTTCCCTCCCCTTTCTTTTACAAGGCAGCTTCAGAAAGTTCGTTCTTTTCTTCTCTGTCTTTCTTTTTCTCTTTTTTTCTTTCTCTTTGTTTCTTTTCCTTTTCTCTTTCTCTTTCTTTTTTCTCTTTCTTTCCTTTTTCTCTTCATTTTTCTTTCTCTCTCTCTCTCTCTCTCTCTCTCTCCCTCAAACATTGAGAGAAGAATATTCTGGGCTCCATTTTTCAAGCACTTGTGATTTTCAGAGAATCTTCGCTTTGCTCCTGTAAGCCAAAACTTAAAATAAAACAGATTGGGGGTGGGGGGTGGGGTGCAGACATAGTTTAGAGGTACGTGAATCCACTGCTGACCACTATTTTGAAAAGGCACTACGTTATTAGGCTTTTAGGCTTTTTCAGATAGTATCTTACAAAGAGATAATAATAATAAAGCTTCCAAACTCTTGCTTAGCATTTTAAGTCATGAATTAATTACTCCTTTACAAAAAGTGCAATGTCTTCAAGAGTAACTACTGAGTTGACATTATGGGACTGCCCAGATTTTCTTGTTATTGATTAATAACTCCTTTCTCTTTGTCCTCCTCCTTCTCTTCCTCCTCCCCCCTCCTCCTCCTCTTCTCCTTCTCTTCCTCCTTCTCCTTCTCCTTCTCCTCCTCCTCTTCTGCTTCTTCTTATTCTGCTCCTCCTCCTCTTCTCCTCCTTCTCCTTCTTCTTCTCCTCCTCCTTCTCCTCCTCCTCCTCCTCCTCTTCCTTCCCCTGTTCCTCCTCTTCTCCTTCTCCTCCTCCTCCTTCTCCTCCTGCTCCTCCTCTTCTGATTCTTCTTATTCTGCTCCTCCTCTTCTCCTTCTCCTCCTTCTCCTTCTTCTTCTCCTTCTCCTTCTCCTTCTCCTTCTCCTTCTCCTCCTCCTCCTTCTCCTCCTCCTCCTTCTCCTTCTTCTCCTCCTCCTCCTTCTCCTGCTCCTCCTCTTCTGCTTCTTCTTATTCTGCTCCTCCTC
>NW_015390986.1:6924-19784 GCF_001527695.2 Protobothrops mucrosquamatus
CATTCCATTCCATTCCATTCCCTTCAGTGGTGGGATTCAAATATGTGAACAACAGGTTCTCTGTGTTGATGCCGCTTCCGGAAGTCCATTCTGAGCCTGGGCAACAAAAAATTAGCTACCAGTTCTGCCAAAGTGGTGCAAACCGGCTGAATCCTACCACTGATTCCATTCCATTTCACCCCACTCCTCTCCTCTCTACTCCACTCCACTCCACTCCATTCCATTTCATTCCATGACTCAACCTTCTACTTGATGTTCCCTCGGATATTATGTCACCCTGCAGCCTTATCTTTTCCAGGCTAAATAAGATCTAATGTCTCTAACACATCCTTGTATGTTTGTCTTCCTAGGATTCTTTCTATCTTGTCTTCAGCACTTGCTGCACTTTATCAATGTCCAGCTTAAAGAGTGTCGACAGGAATTTGAGGCAATATTCTACATGTGATTGGACCCACAGAACATAGAAAGGAATAACACCTTCAATAACTTCTGTTCATCTCACAGTGATCCAGTTTTCTGATTCCAAGCGGCCCTGAATCTCATGAAGAGTGAAGAAATAAAAACTAAAAATTAAAAAAAAAAGAAACAAAAGAAAAAAAATCTAATATTCCAGTGTTCATCATATTGAACATAATTTCTCTCCCCCTTTCTTCAAAGGTTTTGAGGCATAGAAGGATAGATTTAATTAAATCTTTATCCTAGGAGCAGTTCCTCAATCGACAGCAATTATAAAGAACAGAACATTTTAGGTTTAAAGGATATGATGTCTTTTTAGAGCCGTGAAAGCTGAAGCACCGATATTTTATAAGGCAGATTTGTGTTGATGTGTCTCTGTGTGTGTGTGTGTTTAAAGTATGGCATTTAATAGTGATTAATGAGTTTCATTGTTAAGACCAAATTTTTTCCTGCAATCTATCCCAAAGGATGCAATAAACCATCCATTGCTTAAACTAAATGATCTGAAGTCAGTTTAACTAAAAGCTTCTTCCCTGTTCATTTAGAAATACCCATTACGCATATTTTTCTGTATTTTAAGTGATAATAAATTGTTGATTTAAATCAACTATTCATATTTAACGGAAAAAAATTTCCACAGTAAAGCTAGATGGAGGGGCTTCCACAATTTTTTTTAGTTAATTTATATTAAGTGGTTTATGAAAATATCAAGAATTAGCCTGGAGGCAAACCAATAATGTTCATTTTTGGCCCTGAAATTTTCCTCCAATTTTCCCAAATTTTCTTTCCCTGAAAAATAAAATTTTTAATTTTCTTGGCTGGGTGTTTTTGAACAGATGTTTTTTCCTTATGAGGTGGAAGAGGATATTAGTGGTGTTATGGGCTTCAGCTCGGTCTTCTGAAATTTCGATGGCTGATTCCAGTTTAGTCTAGTGCAGGGGTAGGCAATCTTGGCTCTTTTATGACTCATGGACTTCAACTCCCAGAATTCCTGAGCCAGCATGGCTCAGCTTGGAAATCTCTCCCTTTCCCCTCAGCATGGCTGGCTCAGGAATTCTGGGAGTTGAAGTCCACAAGTCATAAAAGAGCCAAGGTTGCCTACCCCTGGACTAGTGGTTAAAACACCAGGCTAGAAAATGGGAGATCATGAGTTCAAGGCCCGCCTTAGCCATGAAAGCCAGCTGGGTGACTTTGGGCCAATCACCAGGAGACTGTGAGTTCTAATCCCACCTTAGGCCTGCAAGCCAACTGGGTGACTTTGGGCCAATCACCAGGAGACGGTGAGTTCTAATCCCACCTCAGGCCTAAAAGCCAACTGTGTGACTTTGGGCCAATCACCAGGAGATGGTGAGTTCTAATCCCACCCTAGGCCTGAAAGCCATCTGGGTGACTTTGAGCCAATCCCTCTCTCTCAATCCAACCCACCTCACAGGTTTGTTGCTATGGGGAAAACAAGAGGAGGAAGTTATGTTGGATATGTTCACCACCTTGATATATTTGTAAAAAGGTGGGATATAAATAAATAGATCCTCTTCATGTTCTAATGAACACTCGAGGAATGTTGTCTTGGAAATTACGTGATCCATAAGAAGACAGAGCATCCAGAGTATGAACAGACATTCCAACTACATCTACATATCTGTGGGAGAAGAGCAGGCAGAACTAGGGGTGGAGTTAAGCGAGTCATCAGCTTAGAATCATTGCGTTCCCACAAGCACTTTAAGCCCAACCCCTTCTGAATTCCATTGACCCTTATCTGGTGCTAATTTAGCACTGAACTTTAGTTGACCAGATTGTTGTGTATAGGCTTGAATAAATCTTCTCTGCTGCAACCATACAAAAGGTCCTGATTCTTTGCACCTAACAATATTTAACTTTACTCTTTCCAGCTTCCTGCAAATGTCACACTTTCTAATATTCTACCCCAAAAGGTTCCTAAGTACCACATTGCTGAGTGCAGCACACCATAGGGAAATAACTGAAAAACTTTTTTAATGTGTGTAATTTCTGCTTGCTATTCTTTCAGCACACTTAGATACACACAAACAAAGCAGATTCCTCAGTTCCAAAGCAAGCTTGTCTGCAGTATTATTCATTGCTCTGAGAATAACCTTTCTCTCTTAACCACTGTAGTATATACATTTTAATTAGAACTGCTTTTCCGGACTTCACTTCTCACTTAAACAAATTGTATTCCGATTTCCAACCGTTAATCAGAAATGTGTCCTCAGTCACATTGCTTCCAAAGTTCATAGCTATTCTAAGCCATCAATTTGTTGGGCTAAACATTTACCCTGCTAGAGCAAGGATGCCCTAAAATGTGGAATGGCCTGCTTGTATATTGCTGGGAGAACTGAGGGATTATACTCTAGAGCAGACATGTCAAACACAAGGCCCGGGGGCCAGATGCGGCCCGCGAAGTGGTTTCATGTGGCCCGCGAAGCCATCCTGGAAACAGTGAGGGAACGGCCCCCACTGCCTTGGCCCTGGCCCAGGCCAGCCGGGAGCCAATGTACAATTTTGTGGTGGCCATCTATGCTGAAACGCATTCAGTCTTAGCTCCATAAGCCCCCCCCCCCTGCATGGTCTGAGAGGAACAGTGAGGCTCCTCCAGTGGACCATGCCTTGGCACTTGCCCCGGTCCCACCCCCTTCTGCCAGAGACCCTCAGATCTATCCCACTCCTGCCCAGGCCCCCACAGGCACCCTTGATGCAAACGGTGTAGAGTTGGCCACACCCACCCAGTAGGCCACACCCACTCCATCCACGCGCACCCAGTAGGCCGCACCCACCCTGGCCACACCCACCCGGCCCCCTGAGAAGCAACCACAATGCTGATGTGGTTGACATCTTTTAAATTGTATTCATTGGTTTATAATATTAGCACTGTAAGCCACCCAGAGTCACTTGGTTGAGTTGGGTGGCCATCAAAATTCAATCAATAAATAAATCACCAGGAGACGATGAGTCTCTCTCAGCCCAACTGACCTCAGCAGATTGTTGTTGTGTGGAAAATAGAAGGAGGAAGGAGTGTTAGTTATGTTCACAATCTTGAATTCTTTATAAAAATAATAAAGGCAGGATAAAAATCAATCAATCAAAATATCTGCCCTGTAGATTCCTGTAAGTTCTCTTCATGAGTTTAGAGCAGAGGTGTCCAACCTTGGCAACTTTAAGACTTGTGGACTTCAACTCCCAGAATTCCCCAGCCAGCTGCTTGCAACCAAACCACAAGATTCTCACAATAACTTGATTTATTGGAAGGGGGAAAGAGTTGAGTTGTAGAAGTCTTGGCCATTGGATACATTTACTTTAGCATCTCATTTATCTTTCTGGTGGAGCTTTCTTGGTCCTCTCACTAACCATCCACGGTGCACTGGGGAGATGGCTACTCATGGTCAAGGAACAATATGGGGAAGTTTTGTACCTGTCATATTGGTGTTTCTCAGCTTTGGCAACTTTAAAGTGTGTGGACTCCAGCTCCACTTGCTAAGGTTGAAAAAACGCTGTCATAAAGTATTTGGCAAACATGGTTGGCTGGGGGATTCTGGGACCTGAAGTCCGTAAGTCTTAAAATTGCCAGGTTTGGAGATCTCCGGTGTAGTATATCACTCCAGTAAGGAAACAAATGATGTCATTCTGAGGATCAATCATTGTCTCTTTTCTCGAGTTCATTTTACACATCTCAGCAGATGCCAAGCATTTGTATGGAAGCTGGCAAAGTGTTTGGAGTGCCTTTTTGGCAATAGACGAAACAGCTGGCGCCATCAAAATGATTGCATTCTTGGGCATTAACTTAAATTGGAGAAAGGGGAATGTAATGTAGGCAGCCTGAGGTTATATTTTATAATCCTGGTGCATTCATAACTTCACTGTGTAAATCCCGTAAATTGTATTTAGAGCAATCCTGTTGACTTAGTCACGTAACTCTTAATCTTGAAAGCAGTGCATGGAATTAATCCATTGTGTTATTGCACAATGGATTGTTTTATTTTAGACAAGTGCTCTCCAAACTTGGCAGTTTTAAGACTTTGGACTTCAACTCCCAGAATTCCCCAGCCAGCCATAGGGTGGGTGGAAAGGGGATGGACTCATGATCACAATACCTGCAATGATGTGTGGGAAGTCAGCCCCCCCCCCAGAGAAGGAAATATTAAAGAGGCAGAGAAGCACGCCCAGTTTTTCTTAATAGCCCGAAGTCTCCCTCCCCCAAGTAGAAACCAGCTCTGTAGAAATGCAGATGTAAATAATCCAGGAAGGTTGGAGGCCCCCAGCTAGAAGATTAAGAAGACAAAGAGACCTAAAATCTACATACCCCACCCAAACTCTAAGACAGGACATAATAGGATTAACCCACAGATGCCAAAGGGCACACTTAGACTCAGGTCAAAGTTCATGCCACAGGAACAACTCCAAAGAAAAGCTCCAGAGGGTATAAAAACCCACTCCCTACATGTGCTCTCTCTCTCTTTTCTTCCAGAGCCATCTTCCTGTCTGGCTCTCCTCTTCAATAAACTGCAACCTTCTTTCTAAAGCAGTCACCATGTTGTTTATTCCCGTCTTGGACTGAACCCTGATGAAGACTTTTCCTTCAACAGGTGAAGACTTAGAAGTTTCAGTTCATGTCAGGTACCAAGAACCGACAACAAGTGGAATTGCTTCTGAGAAGTTACTCTATTGTTGTTTGCCTACAGACAGAATCTTGCCAAAGTAAAGCCATGCTGGTTGAGGAGTTGAAGTTCACAAGTCTTAAAAGTTGCCAAGTTTGGAGAGTCCTGTTCTAGACTAAGGGTGGTTCTCTCCCGCCCCATCCTGCAGCATATTCTGAAGAAATTATTGCTGAAATCCACAGTCATTGTGAGGTTCTTGGTGCTCTCTGAGCTTTGTTGTTTGCTTATAAACATTTCCTCACGCAACTGGGTAACCTCATCAGTGCAAGTGGCAAATCCCGCGCTCCTTTACACTGATGATATTATCTAAAAAGGTCATGAAACATCTTGAAGCAAAGAACTAACTCAGACAGCAGCAAGAACTCCACAATTCTAACCTGAAGTACAGATATTATCTTCTATTAAATCTTGTTGGTTTGCTTCCTTAAGAAATGTTCTAGGTAATTTGCAAATGTAACTTGAATAAACTATTGCTATTATAACTTTTAATAATAATAATAAAGAAACCTTGGTGGAATCCTTGATGGGCCTGTTTTCTCCCTCAAAAGGCTGACACCAAGCTTGAATTCTGCCCCCATCTTTCTTTCTTTCTCCATTGGGGAAAAACACATTTGTTCTCTGTCAACATGGGAATACTTGTAAAAATGAAAATTAAATATTTCCTTTTTGGTCTGGTTCCCCAAAACTAGCTTGTTTCCTCTGGAATTTCTTATTTGGAGTTTTGGTAAATAGCCATTGTTGTTATTAGTTGCGAAGTCATGTCTGACCCATCATGACCTCATGGACAACGTTCCTCCAGGCCTTCCTGTCCTCTACCATCTTCTGGAGTCCATTGAAGCTCACGCCTCCTGCTTCAGTGACTCCATCCAGCCACCTCATTCTCTGTCGCCCCCTTCTTCTATTGCCCTCAATCTTTCCCAGCATTAGGCTCTTCTCCAGTGAGTCTTTCCTTCTCATTAGGTGGCCAAAGTACTTGAGTTTCAACTTCAGGATCTGGCCTTCTAAAGAGCAGTCGGGGTTGATCTCCTCTAGGACTGACCGGTTTGATTGCCTTGCAGTCCAGGGGACTCGCAGGAGTCTTACCACCCCCAAAAAGACTGGATTGGCCCAGGAGAAAAAAAAAGAACCTTAGGTTCCTAGGTTGATGGATATTTCACATCTCCATTTGCTTTCTTAAATTAGGACTTGGGTAGAAAGAATGAATATAGTTTGGTTAAACTATCGTAAATCTTTTTGAAAAATAGGGGTAGGTAGGAAAGGAATGGGCCTATAGTAATAATACCTCCAATGAAGCAACTTAGTTCATGTCATGCACCAAGAACCAACAATGACACTTGGAATCATTTCCAAATCGTTTCTTTATTGTTGTCCGCCTATAGACAGAATCTTGCCAGACTGAAGCAACTATCTGCATAACTATATTGTTTGAATGCTTTGGGTAAGGCTAGGATGCGGTTTGCCACTTGCACTGAAGTCTTCTTCCTGTCTACCAGATACTCCAAGCTCTACTGCCTCTTTGCTCTCTGAGAAGCAGCCCCTCCCTCCTGGGATTCCAGACTACATTCCACCCCAGTCCATTTGTAATTCCTCACTCATGCCATGAAGAACAGAATAGTTGGAAGAGATGTGACACAACTTGCTTGCAACCTAATAGATTAAAAGATGGGGAGAAATGGAGTCAGAAAGAAAGGGGAAAGGGCTGGAAGAACAAGGGATACCAATTTAATCAAACAGAAGAACATCATAGCTTTCTAGTTGCGTGGTGACAAACCCCAAGCTTCTCCTCATTGATGGTGCTACTTTGCTTTCCATGCATAAAATGGCAGTTAGTCAATACAATACATCGCCTCCTTCATACTTGTGTTTTATAGCATCAGCAGCAAACTTTAGGAGAATAGCCTTTGAAAAGATAATGCACAGAGTCTGGATTGCGCTAAGTACCTCATTCTCTAAAGATTTCTGTTCTTGAAGCGTTGCATCTGAACAAAACTCCAGATGCTTTGAGTGCCTTTTTTTCGGACTTCAGAACAAAATTGTTGAAACTCTCCTGTGAGGTCAGTCTCAGAAGGCACACAGGTCGAAATATTGCATGTATCTCTAGGGATCAGTAACAAACAGATAGGTCACACTTTCGGTAAAAGTACCAAAAAAAACAATATCCATGTAAGAGATCCGAGCTTTTGGCAACTCAGCACAATTGTAGGAAAAGTACTTGTTAGCAGCTAATGTCAAACACAGACAGTCACGTCAAGGGACAAGCGAGAGATTTTAATTATTGTATATCTTTTCTTTGAAGCCATCCAATTTTTTTTTCTCTTTTGCTACGAGAGGAAGCCAAAGAAAGTAATTAGGCACCATCAAGACATCCTGAATTTCAGAAGTTGCAGAAGGAAGCAATTAAGAACAAAGGAGATGGTGACTTCTGAATCAAAGCTAGACCAGATATGAAGTCCAAGAGAAAAGCTGACTCATGATTAGTGATGCTCATAGTCCGGGACTTGAGAGAATTTCACAAAAATATTGCTGACTAGTTAGTCAAGGGAGTTTAACATCGATGTCAGGTCAAAAGATGTTGCAAGGTACCCTGAAGATAGGAGAAAAAATGTAGTCTTTTGAAGTCCTACTTACTACAACCTCTGAAGAAGACAACATGGAGAACATAGCCCATTATAGGCAGTCCTTGACTTATGACCACAATTTACCCCAAAATTTCTGTGGCTAAGCGAGACAGTTGTTAAGGGAGTTTTGCCCCCATTTTATGGCCTTTCTTGCCACAGTTGTTAAGTGTATCACTACAGCTGTTAAGTGAGTATAGTTGTTAAGTTGTAACACAGTTGTTAAGTGAATCTGGCTTCTCCATTGACTTTGCTAGTCAGCAAAAGTTGATCACATGACCCAGGGACACTGCAACTGTCGTAAATATGAACCAACTGCCAAGCCTGTGAACTTTGAACAATTGACCCTGGGGATGCTACAATGGTCGTAAGTATGAAAAATGGTCATAAGTCACTTTTTTTAGTGTCTTTGTAACCTCGAAAGATGACTAGATTGTAAGTCAAAGAACCACCGTTATCTCATTCATAACCACAAAGGTGCCGACAGGAAACGGTTAATATTTCCATCTGCATAATTCAGTTACAAGCCCCAAGATCAGATGAAGATTGCCTTAATGAAGCTGTATTCTGTGTCTCTGTGTTGATGTTTCTTCACATGCGTTCAATGAAAGCAAATTCTGCCTGTTACTAGCACATGGAGCCATTCATGCTAGCATATCAAAAGAAAGCATCGTATTATGCATAACATTTCACTTTGGAATTAGGTTGAAGTCACGCTTTTGTGAGGGAAGTGACATCAGACTTCTTCATTAATTCCGGCACTTTTGTTGGCTTTGAAAACATTGTTTAACTACCGCGCTGGTTGAAAATGTACACTGTAGTTCGGAGACTATAATTCACTCCACTGAGACACCAAATCATTCCTAGGATAACTGAGAGACATGGTGGCATGGTGGTTAGAAGGCAATACTGCAGGGTAACTCACGGCCCACAGCCAGGAGTTCAATCATGACCATCTCAAGGCTGACTCAGCCTTCCATCCTTCTGAGGTCGGTAAAATGAAGACACAGATTGTTGGGGGCAACAGGCTGATTCTTTTAAACAACTTAGAGAGGGCTGTAAAAGCACTATGAGGTGGTATATAAGTCTAAATGCTACTGCTATTGTTATTGCTATAACAATATTAGACTCCAGGGTTTATTCTGTTGCTGATGGTTGGTACCCGGAACATTGCACAAATGAATTGCGTCGAGAATCCTTGTGTGTCTGACCACACTTGACCAAATATTCTATTCTGTTCCATTCCGTTCCATATATTCTATTCTATTCTATTCTATTCTATTCTATTCTATTCTATTCTATTCTATTCTATTCTATTCTATTCTATTCTATAATCTATCCTATTCTATTCTATATTTTCTACTCTACTCTACTCTACTCTACTCTACTCTACTCTACTCTACTCTACTCTACTCTACTCTACTCTACTCTACTCTACTGTTCTATGTTCTGTTTTGTTCTACTCTACTTCCAGGATTCTGTTTCCTCTTCTTGTCTCATGATCCTCAACTGGAAAAATTGATTAAAATACTTTTGCTGTCATTTTTTTCATTTCCTGCCCAAAGACTTTGCAGTTTTCATTGGAAGTTGCAATCCTTTAACAAAAGTTGTTTAACGATCAGGCACTGGCAGCAGAAATGAAGAAAATATCATTCTGCAAGGTTCTGCTTATTAGGAATATAGTTTCCCCAGCTGTTCAACATTTATTTTTATTGATTATCATGGTGTTCCTTTATTTGTGATTAACTTTTTCAGGCAAGATATAATTTAACTAAATGCTATCTACTTAGCTTTGAGAAGAAAAGGCAAGATTCCCCTCTCTTTTTCTTCCTCTTTCTTTCCCCTTCCTTCCTTCCTCCCTCCATCCTTTTGTTCTATCTTTCCTTCCTCATTCTCTCTTTCACTGCCTTCCTTCCTTCCTTCCTTCCTCTTCCTCTTCTCCCTTCCCTCTCTCTTCCTCTTCCTTCCTCTAGCACTTCCTTCCTTTTGAAATGGTAACGCTGAAACCTCTCTGACCCAACGCACTTTTTACCATCTCTAGAAAAATGAAAACCAAGGCATGTTAAGGAATGGCAGCTTTCTCATCAGTGGGCTTGCAGCAATTAATCAGAAATTGAAATGTCATAGCACCAGCAAATCTCCCAAACAACTACAGGAAGAACAAAAAAAAATAAAATAGAACTCACTAATGATTTGTAGTTATAGGGGGAGGGGAAAAAAGATTGGGGGGTGTGGTGTCCCAGCATGCATTCTGATATGTTTTGGACTGTTTGTTTCCATAAAAGCTGTCAACCTAGCCAGCAGGATAGAATAAGGCAGCTCAAATTGACAGCTAATTTAAATTACTGCATTTTTTTTTTCACATATACCGCAAGAACTGGAAAAGATTCCAGCATTGTGACAATTTTAGAATGCAATGAATTCTTGCGATAATGGGAGCCCACGTTTTGTGATGGAATCTAGGGAGAAGATGGATTCCCAGGAGGGAGGGGCTGCCTTTCAGAGGAGTAAGAGGCAACTGAGCCCAGATAGTAGGTGTGAGACAAAGGGGGTGAGGAATTCTGGGAGTTGAAGTCTACAAGTCTTCAAGTTGCCAAGTTGGTGACCCCTAACTTAAAGCAATTTAGACGTCAAATCCCAAAATTCTTAGCAACAGTCATAGAGGATTCCGGGAATGGAAGCCCACAGAGTTGAAAACACTCAGGATGAGGAAGATTGCTTTGGGTTTTGCAGAACTTTTTCTGCCTTTAACAGATTAAGGCGAGCTGGATAGAATTTTCTTTTCAATTTTGAGACCATGTCCTCCTTGAAGTAGTTTTCATCCTGTTTTCCTGGCAAAGGACTTAGCATAGCCCAGACATGTCAGACACAAGGCCCGGGGACCGGATGCGGCCCGCGAAGTGGTTTCATGTGGCCCGCGAAGCCATCCTGGAAACAGTGAGGGAACGGCTTCCGTTGACTTGGCCCTGGCCCAGGCCAGCTGGGAGCCAATGTGGTGGCCATCTTGGCACTTGCCCCGGTCCCACCCCTTTCTGCAAGAGACCCTCAGATCTGTCCCAGGTGCCAATGTACCACAGGTGGTACCCGTACCACTGGTTGAAAAGCCCTGGATTAGATAACCTTTATTGTCATTTTTTCCCTGTGGGCACAATGGCACACATTAAAAAATGAAACTTAGTTTCTTGCTCTCAAAGTGTACACATACATAACGCACATTTAAAACATACCATATGCAACATATGTATGTATAGACCTACATCCTTACATATAAGTAACATAATAAATATTAATCGCTGTCCATCTTGAATAAGTAACGGAAGGAGGAAGCTTGAGAGTTCACAAGGTTAATGCTGTATGGAATGAAACTGTGGCTGAATCTGGATGTTCTGCTTCAGATACCACGGAGCCCCCTCCTCCCAGAAGGTAACAAGGAAAACAGGTTGTGAAGAAGATGTGTCGTGTCCTAGACAATCTTACGGACCCTGCTCAAGCAATGCTTACGTCCTGGATGGGAGGGAGGGAACTGCCAATGATTTTTTCTACCGTCCTCACCACTCTCTGCACTGCCTTCCTGTCCGAAGCAGGGATGCTTCTAAACCAGGCTGTGATGCTGTATGACAGGATGCTCTCAACCATCTCTCAATGGTCAAGCTATTCTCCAAGGCGCCTGAAGGCAGGACAAGAAGCAATGGGTGGAAACTAACCAAGGAGAAAAGCAACCTAGAACTAAGGAGAAACTTCCTGACAGTTAGAACAATTAACCAGTGGAACAACCTGCCTCCAGAAGCAGTGAATGCTCCAACACTGGAAGTTTTTAAGAAGAGACTGGACAGCCATTTGTCCGAAATGGTATAGGGTTTCCTGCCTGAGCAGGGGGTTGGACTAGATGACCTTCAAGGTCCCTTCCAACTTTATTATTATTATTATTATTATTATTATTATTATTATTATTATTATTATTATTATTATTATTATTATTATTATTATTATTATTATTATTATTATTATTATTATCCCTCTGTAGAAAGTGGTAAGGACAGGGGAAGGAAGATAACTTTAGAACTTCCACAAACACAGCATCTCTCTGCTGTTCATTAACGGATAAATCTTTTTTTTCAGGCTTCTGCACCAGCCTGGGAAGGGGGAAAAAGTGCCATTTAACATTAATGAATGAACTCTAAAGCACTTTCTCTAAATCAGTTTTAAAGCAAGTGCAGCCCTGATTGTTCTGTCAGCAATGTCACCAGCGAGAAAGAAGAGGCATTTTAAATCTCCATTTAAAGCTTCCAAATGTTTTTAAGTGTGCAAATCAAAATTCTAAAGGAAGCCACTATGCTTTTTTTTAAATAATAATAAAAAAAGACTGAATAGTAACAGAAAGTAGGGCCTTTGGTTCCAGAAGTAGTTCTTCCACATTATCTCAGATGTGCATTTTCTATATTCTAATAACCATTTTAGTTCTGGGCTAGGTCTATACATTTTATTTTTATTTTTTTAAATTATTTTATTAGATTTATATAAATGAGGAAAAAATAGGAACAATACAGGTAGGGGGAGGGAAGGAGATGGGGAATTGGGATGGGAAAAGGGTAGGTACAATAATCTCACGTTTTAACAAACAAGCTACCGTTCGGATCATGATAGTAAATAAACATGATTTATCTCATACTCAGCCATTTTGAAATAAGATTAACTATAACCATATTACTAATGATTAATAAACAGATACAATTCATCTATGTAAATAAACGTAATTAATAAAATCTCAACTAATCATAATTGCCAACATTAACGGTTAAAAATAACTAAAAATAAAAGTGTTGTCAACCTAATAACTATAACTCAATTAAACATCCATCATCTATTCTATAATAGTAGGGTTTTTTTTCAGATTAACGCATCTCTAACCATTGATAAAATTTTCCCAAGTTTTAAAATAAACTGAATCATCTTTCTCTTTCATCTTCAATGTTAATCTATCCATTTCTGCACAATCTAAAATTTTAGTAATTATAGCCTGGTCAGATGGTAGATTTTCATTTTTCCAAAATTGGACAAATACTATCCTTGCAGCTGTTAAAACATGTAGTATCAAGTAATCATTCTCTTTACCGTAATT
>NW_015390986.1:23790-33696 GCF_001527695.2 Protobothrops mucrosquamatus
GAAGGAAGGAAGGAGATGTAGTAGTAGTAATAGGAGGAGGAGGAAGAGGAGGAGGAGGAGAAGGAAGGAAGGAAGGAGATTGAGGAGGGAGGGAGGAAGAGAAAGAGAGAGATAGAAGGGAGAAAGTGAAAGAAGGAGGGGAGGAAGGAAGGAGATGTAGTAGTAGTAATAGGAGGAGGAGGAAGAGGAGGAGGAGAAGAAAGGAAGGAAGGAGATTGAGGAGGAGGAAGGGAAAGAGGCAGGAAGAGAAAGAGAGAGACAGAAGGGAGAAAGCGAAAGAAGGAGGGAGGGAGGAAGGAGATGTAATAGTAATAGGAAGAGGAGGAAGAGGAGAAGGAAGGAAGAAGGAGATGGAGGAGGAGGAGGAAGAGAAGGAGGGAGAAAGAGAAAAAGAGAGAAGAAAGGAAGAAAAAGAAGGAGGGAAGAAAGAAAGAAAGAAAGAAGCAAAGAAGGAAGGAAGGGAAAGAAAAAGAGAAAAAAGGAAGAGAAGGGAAAGATCACCTTGCCCCCCCCCCCAAAAAAGTGAAGAACAGGAATAACGACTTGATCTGGTCAAATTCTACCTTAGCCGATATTCCCTGTTCAGCCAACTTGCGACTATTTGTATGCTGCAATTATGGCTGGCTTGCAACACCCTGGGAATTCGTGATGACCAAGTACTCCACCTCTCCTTTAGACGAGCACTCCCTGCCCACACAGCAGTCTTCTCCCCAAGGGCTCAGCCACTTGGTGCACCTTTAAGTGCTTCTCCAAATGATAACAGGGCACGGACCCTCCTAATCGCCGCAAGCCAGTCCTCCCTCCCCCCACCAAGAAGATTCCATCTTCCAGCCCCACCTTCCTGCTTTTTCTCCTTTCAGGAAAAAAAATAAAACAACACTGTGAAGGTGAAGAGAGAGCAGATCAAGAAAATAGTCAGACTCTGTCAGGTTTCTTTCTTTCTTTCTTTCTTTCTTTCTTTCTTTCTTTCTTTCTTTCTTTCTTTCTTTCTTTCTTTCTTTCTTTTTGTCTTCTCTTCTTCTCCCTTCTTCTAACCCTCCTTGAAAAACAACGGCAAGCTAAAATGTCATTTTTCAGCTGCCAGGAGATCGTTTGCCAAGTTCTGTGTGTTTTGCAAATGTGGTATACTTAAAGGAAAGCATTTGTGCAACGTTCTTAATCGGGTTAAGACAATTAATCCTGTTTCTGCATTTGCAGAAAACACCGAAACATTAATAAAAAATGGAGGGGATATCCAGCCACCAAACAGACCGACCAAAATAAATATTAGCCAAGCTTTAATGCGCAGTACTCATACAGCAGTTCCATCTCGGCTGATCGATCAAGAATGTTGTGTGAATATTAATTGCCCCATTCCACAAGTAATAATCACCGAGATCAGCTCAGTTATGGTACTAAAGAAAACTCAAGCATCCACCAACAATGTCACAGGCTGCTTCTCTTTGCCTTGATCTCTCCTTCTGTCTGATTATTGGAACCGGAACGTAGAACATAAAATAATGGGGCTGGAAGGGACCTTAGAGGTCTTCTAGTCCAACCCTCTGCTCAAGCAGGAGACCCTTATACCAGCGGTCCCTGATTTTCTGGCTTGGCAGCCTGGCACAGTGGGGGGGGCAGAGGGGATGGGTCTGTGCGAGTGGCAGGCGTGCGCATGTGTGCAAGCACAACTCCATTTGTGCGATCAGCGGGTGCTAATGGGACTTCACGAGAGAGCAGACGGGAGCTTCGCGTGACAGTGGAAGCGCCTGTCGCTCGCCCAGTTCCCATCTCAGCACAGCCTGATAGTGTGCCACAGCCCAGGGGTTGGGGACCCCTGCCCTATACCACTTCTGATGGATGGTTTCCAATCTTCTTTAAAAACCTCCAATGATGAAGCATCCACAACTTCTGGGTGTCTATCTACCTACCAGTCTATCATCCATCATCAATCTATTTTTCTGTCTATCACATATCATCTATCCATGTATCATCTATGTATCATCATATCTATCTATCTATCTATCTATCTATCTATCTATCTGTCTGTCTGTCTGTCTGTCTGTCTGTCTGTCTGTCTGTCTCTCTCTCTCTCTCTCTCTCTCTCTCTCTCTCTCTCTCTCTCTATCTATCTATCTATCTATCTATCTATCTATCAACTACCTACCTACCTATCATCTATCTATCTATATATCAATCTACCTACCTACTTACCTACCTATCAACCTATCAACCTATCAACCTATCTATCTATCTATCTATCTATCTATCTATCTATCTATCTATCTATCTATCTATCTATCTATCTATCTATCTATCTATCATCTATCAGTCATCTATCCTGTCTGCCTGCCTGCCTGCCTGCCTGCCTGTCTGTCTGTCTGTCTGTCTGTCTCTATCTATCTATCTATCTATCTATCTATCTATCTATCTATCTATCTATCTATCTATCTATCTATCTATCTATCATCTGTCTGTTTGTCTGTTTGTCTGTCTGTCTGTCTGTCTGTCTGTCTCTATCTATCTATCTATCTATCTATCTATCTATCTATCTATCTATCTATCTATCTATCTATCTATCTATCATCTGTCTGTTTGTCTGTCTATTACTAACAGCCTCACCCAGGACTACTGGACAACCCAAAGTCCACCAACTGTAGCTGAGAAAAATGGCCGCAGGAAGAATAACCCGACTCTCTGCAATGCGGAAAAAGAAAAATAATTACAGCAATGACAAAGCAGCCATCTTCCTAACCACCATGGGGAGGAAAGACGTGTCCAGACCCCAGAAAAAAAACTTGCCCCTGCATTCTGCTGGGATCGAATTTTACCAGCCTGCCGGTCCCCAGAGAGGGAGATCTTGCAGACAAAGTTCCTGCTGACATTTAGAGCTACCAGCGAGACTCGTCTTTTTATTTAGACTTTTGCCCAGAAGGCCAAAGCAGGCTGGGCAATCTCTAACAAGGAAAGCAGGATGAAGATCATCTCCAGCTTGATATTTGTAAAGTTGTTTTGCAGCCATCGTTTCCTGGCCTCCACGGCTTCCTGCCTGCAGATTTGAGGTACGGCAGCCTGTCAACTGTTCAAACCAGGATGACAGGGACAGATTTTCCAGACATGAAAACACCATCAGGAACCTAGCAACAATTTCAATCTCACATTGGAGCGATATCAAAGTCTGATTTTTGTCCCTTACTTTGCCAGGTTTGCGTGAGTTGTCTCTCGGCCGACGAACAAAGAACTTTCTGAAATTCATGACATCCTAAATGATCACGCTATCCGTACTTCAAAAATAGTCTGGAAAAAGGCAGATTGGACATCTCTGCTCTTCTTCATTAAAACAAACTGTCATTCGCCAGCTGTAAAAATTGAACACACACACAAAAAAATGCAAGATTAGCACTAGCTTTAAGGAGAGGAACCTTAAAAGAATTTTTTTTTCCAGGTTCACACGTAGGGCGTTTGAAAGGGGGAGTCAAAGTATTCAAGATACTGGCTGAAACTATGATTTGCCATCCAGAATAACATCGGATCTTTAAATGTAAAGCAGAGGAAGACTTCATATCAAACTGGAAGCCATTTCTAGAGAATAATTTAATACAGGTAGTCCTCGAATTATGACCACAATTGAGCCCAAAATTACTGAATCTGGCTTCCCCATTGACTTTGTTTGTCAGAAGGTCACAAAAGGGGATCACAAGACACTGCAACTGTCATAAATAGGAGTCCGTTGTCAAGCATCAGAATTTTGATCACGTGACCATGATCAAATGCTGCAATGTCATAATTGTGAAAAATGGTCATCTATCTGCCTATCTATCATCTATCTCTATTATCATTTGTCTGTCTATCTACCTATCAGTCTATCATCTATCATCTATCAATCTATCTACCTATCACATATTATCTATCTATGTAACATTTATGTATCATCTCTATGTATCATCTATGTTTATCTATCTATCCATTTATCTATCTATCCATCCGTTTATCTATGTATCCATCCATTCATCTATCAACTATGTATGTATGTATGTATGTATGTATGTATGTATGTATGTATCTATCTATCTATCTATCTATCTATCTATCTATCTATCTATCTATCTATCTATCTAATTATCTAATTATCATTTGTCTGTCAATCTACCTATCGGTCTATCATCTACCTATCATCTATCAATTTACCTATCACATATTATCTAACTATGTAACATTTATATATCATCTCTATGTAACATCTATCTGTTTAACTATCTATCTATCCATTTATCTATCTATCCATCTGTTTATCTATCTATATATCCATCCATCCATCCATCCATCCATCCATCCATCCATCCATCCATCCATCCATCCATCCATCCATCTATCTATCTATCTATCTATCTATCTATCTATCTATCTATCTATCTATCTATCTATCTATATTTACCTATCTATCTATCTATCTATCTATCTATCTATCTATCTCTATCTATCTTTCTTTCTGTCTGTCTGTCTGTCTGTCTGTCTGTCTGTCTGTCTGTCTATCTATCTATCTATCTATTTATTAAATTTATTTATTAAATAAATAAATTTATTTTATCTATCTATCTATCTATCTATCTATCTATCTATCTATCTATCTATCTATCTCTATCTATCTTTCTGTCTGTCTGTCTGTCTCTGTCTGTCTGTCTATCTATCTACCTACCTACCTACCTACCTACCTACCTACCTACCTACCATCTACTTACCTACCATGTTTTCCTGAAAATAAACCCCACCCTAAAAAAAAGATCTACCCTGACTTGTGGGGGTGGGCCTAATATAAGCCTTACTCCAAAAATAAGACCTAATTAGGACCCCACCCACCCCGTCCCACCTGGCTGCCGCAATGGGGTACATCGCGTTGCTGCTGCCACGAGGTGAGGCAGGTGGGGGAGGCGGTGGAGCTGCCAGATGCCCCCGCACCCGCTTCCTTCAGGGCCCCGCCAGCCAGGCCATTCCTCGCTCCCTTTCACTCCCCTCCTGAGCCGGACTGCCATGCTACCGTACAGAGGAGAGGCGGGGTAGACCTGGTCCCCCTCCGCCGGTTCGGAGCCGGGGGGGGGAGTGACGACGAAAGGGTCTGCTGCCACTATGCACCGCTGGAGGGGCTTTCTTCATGCTTCGCCCCACAGATCACCTGCCCAGTGGCAGCCACCGCCTCCTTCTCTTCCACCAACTCTTGGATGCAGTATTCCAAGTGGGGTCTCCCCAGTGCAGTGTAAAGCGGTACTATTCTTGTGGAAAACGAAAGAACTCTTACGAATTCCAGAGGGGTTTAGCAGAGATGTTTATTTGCGCAAGGTTCAGAGCATATTAGAGATAGGCAATTCTGAACGAGGAGGGCAGGATTAGACTTCAGTTTTTATACTCCCCTCCTTTCAGGAACAAAGGGACTACACATGGTAATACACTGTGATACATTAGGAGCGTTTCTCATAGGCATACAATGGAAGGTTTTGCTACATACAAAGTATCCATGTGCAAAGCGCATTTGGTTGCCACATATTAACTGACAGAGAACTTTCCCAGTGAATTTTCCCAGTGATTATGCATTACCTCATTGTTCTAGCAATTATGCAGACACATCATTATTGCAGTTATGCAGACAAATCATTATTCTAATAATTGTCCATTTTACTACATTACTATCACTGCATGTGATCCCTTTGTTGATGCAACTGCAACCTTCTTGAATTCTGCAAAGGCTGCTACTGGATGGAAGCATAAAAAAAAAAAACCCCAACAAATTGCTTTAATAAAGACTCGAAAGGCTTGCATGGAATCCAAGCAGTTTTTCTGCATTATTAAAAAATAAATAAAAAAAAATTCTGCCCCGATAAATCAACTTAATGTAGGTTAGTGACCGAAGGATTTGGTTAAATGACACACATTTGCTAGGCTGATTTTCCACCGTGTCGCGAACAGCATTTGCTTAATTTAGTCACGTGACTCCCTTTGGAACAGAGGAATCTGGGTTTCAAGTTAATGTCCTAGGTGACATTGCAGGGAGTCCTTGACTTACAGCCACAACGGAGCCCAAAATTTACGTTGCTAAGTGAGACAGGAGTCTTTAACTCCTGAGCCGTTGTGTCACACACACACCCCTCAAAAAAAGAGAGTAATAATATCTAAGCGTTTTCTTTGCCATTGTGCTTAGGCCCAAGGGAGATGCGAAACAAATGCACAAACAAGAGAAGGATAGTTAACTCAGGAAGAAGTCTATGGAGATCTTTTTGACCAAGGTTTCCCTAAAACAAGGCTTTTCAACCAGTGGCATGGGTACCACCTGTGGTACATTGGCGCCTGGCAGGTGGTAAGCGACCATCCTAGAAAAGTGGTAGCGGGGGGGGAGAATGAGCTGAACCGGTGACAGCACCGCACAAGCCTGAGCGAGAGACGGCTGGAGCTGCAGGGCTGTCAGGGCTCAGCGGAAGCGCCAGGATCAACGCTTCTTTGGGACTGTCAGGGCTCAGTGGAAGCGCCAGGATCAGTGCCAGGCTCCAGCTGGAGCTCAGCGCTGATCCTGGCGCTTCTGCTGAGCCCAGAAGAAGCGCCGATCAGCTGGAATGTTGCAGCATCTCCAGGGTCTTGTGATTTACATTCAGATGCTTGGCAACTGTTTCATATTTAATAATAATAATAATAATAATAATAATAATAATAATAATAATAATAATAATAATAATAATAATAATAATAATAATAATAATAATAATANCTTCTGGAGGCAGGTTGTTCCACTGGTTAATTGTTCTCACTGTCAGGAAGTTTCTCCTTAGTTCTAGGTTGCTTCTCTCCTTGATTAGTTTCCATCTGTTGCTTCTTATCCTGCCTCCAGGCGCTTTGGAAAATAGCTTGACTCCCTCTTCTTTATGGCAACCCCTTTATGACGGTCACAGTGTCCCAGGGTCATGTGAAGTGACCAAAATCTGCTGCAACCACCCAGCAGACGGGGGGAATAAAAACCAAACACCCCCCACCCCACCCCCGCTGCCAATCCTCAACAGAAATGCTCACAACAATGAAAACCTCGGACAGGAGGAAGAGCACGGCCGGGCGGGCAGGCAGGTGTTTTGCTCAGCTGTGGCTTGGGGGGCACTTTTTTCAGTGCCATTGTAACTTCGAACAATCACTAAGCGAACTGTTGTAAGTTGAGGACTACCTGTACTTTATCACTTTTTTCCTTTTTTTGGTCATCAAGTTTTTGACACCTTGCTAGGCGACTGGTGGTCCTCGGATGTTGCCATGTCCTAAAAGTGGCACAATGGGTGAAAAGGTTGAACAGCCCTGCCCTAAAAGGTGGTTCTTTCTCCTTTGCTGGAGCTTGGATGCTTATTAGGTCAATCCTCCACTTTAAAGATGCACCCATTAATTATGCCTGCCAAAGATGGCACATTATATACAAGATTTTGTGATTCGGTTATCAGCAAGTTTTGATAGGTGGGAAAGATTCTTCTCTGGGCATGTTAGCAAATCTCAGTGAATTAGACTACTGTCTATCTTAAGTTAAGGCAGTTTCCTGGGTTCCTTAAAACCTACTCTCTAAAGCAGTGGTTCTCAACCTGTGGGTCGGGACCCCATTTGGGGTTGATCGACCATTTCGCCAAGCAAGGCTGTCCGCCATTTTTTTTGTCCGCCATTTTTTTTGTCCATTTTTTTCCCCCTTTTCCGGCGGGTGCCTTACCTCCCTTGAGCTGAGCCAGCTGGTGGTCGGCCTGCTCCGTCTCTGCCGCCTGCCAGCTACGCCTCGGCCGGTGCAGGGGACGGAACCACGCATGCGCGGCGGTCCCGGGCAGACCGGTTGGGTAGTCCTCGACTTACGACCGGTTTAGTCCTTGACTTACGACCGGTTTAGTCCTCAACTTACGACCGGTTGGGGTCGCGGCATTAAAAAGGTTGAGAACCACTGCTCTAAAGGGACTGAATTACAACAGCAATATTAAGCCCGCTGAAGCAAAGTAGGTACCAGAATATATGTGACAGGCAAAACAACGAATCGCACATTCGTATCTGCTAGTACGTGAGTCCTTCCTTGGTGTGGTTTTCCGCACCTTTTCTCTCTCTCTCTGCAGCTGCTTTAAATATAAAGTGTGATGTTTCTCTCGGTGTTGCAAGGACCGGTTTTTTTCTTTTCTTTTCTTACTTTTTTTTAATTTAAACAAAGGTTATCTTCCATCTATTTCAGTAACACTCTAAAAATAGGCCGCATGATATAACTGCAAGCCTTTTGGCTGCTTAAGTACATTTTCAGCTGGGTAAAAGTTCTTACTCTGAAGGCTGTGAAGAAGCCTTCAAGAACCAGAGTTCCATTTTTATTCGCCTTGTTAGCAATTTAGCGTTTTCCCCCCGCTTTTTTCAACATGCAAAGCTCTGAATTTGGAAGGAGAGCAGCTATCGCTGGTTCTATTTCTGGATATGTCATTCACAGGTGCAAATAGTCCGGAACTTGACTTGAACACTGGGCACTATCTAACAAAATGAAATTCAAGGGTGAAAAAAGTAAGGTTCTACATTTGGGCAAGAAAAACCAAATGCACAGGAATAATATAGGGGGTACCTTGCTCAATAGTAGTAACTGTGAGAGGGATCTCGGAGTCCTAGTGGACAATCATTTAAATATGAGCCAGCCGTGTGCTGCAGCTGCCAGAAAAGGCCAACACAGCGCTAGGCTGCATTAACAGAGGGATAGATTCAAGATCACGTGAAGTATTAATACCACTTTACAATGCCTTGGTAAGGCCACACTTGGAATACTGCATCCAGTTTTGGTCACCGCGATGTAAAAAAGATGCTGAGACTCTAGAAAGAGTACAGAGAAGAGCAACAAAGATGATCAGGGGACTGGAGGCTAAAGCATATAAGGAACGGCTGCTGGAATTGGGTATGTCTAGTTTAATGAAGAGAAGGACAAGGGGGGACATGATTGACAGCAGTCTTCCAATATCTCAGGGGCTGCCCCAAAGAAGAGGGAGTCAAGCTATTCTCCAAAGCACCTAAGGGCAGGACAAGAATCAATGGATGGAAACTAATCAAGGAGAGAAGCAACCTAGAACTAAGGAGAAATTTCCTATCAGTGAGAACAATTAACCAGTGGAACAACCTGCCTCCAGAAGTTGTGGGTGCTCCGACACTGGAAGTTTTTAAGAAGAGACTGGACAACCATTTGTCTGAAACAGTATAAAGTCTCCTGCTTGAGCAGGGGGTTGGACTAGAAGACCTCCAAGGTCCCTTCTAACTCTGTTATTCTGTTACATCCACCCACCCACCCGCCCACTCAGTGCCTGCCAATGCAGCAATTAACCCTGAACACACATAAGGAATAACAAAAGCCAAATCTTTGGAAGGCTTCCAACTTGTGGAAATTCCTGAGTCAACAGCAGCCGCATTTTAAATCAACCCTTAAGCTATGGCTTCCTAATGATTCTCAAAACTGACAGGTTTATTCATATAGTTCAGCCTGTGCACTTACCCCTCAAGGGTTTTTGAACACTTCTCCCATTCTCCAGGGGATTTATGCAAATGTTGAACTCTTAAAGAGAGTTTCTCACTTTGCAATAACAAGCTTTTTGCAGCTAAATCTTAGCCGAAATTGGGCCTGGGGTGGAGAGCGCTGAGTGACATAGTTTCATAGCTTCATCCACCTTCAAGCCAGGATATCTTTGCATAAACCCCATTATACCGAAGAAACCTATTTGTGGATAGGGTAGAAGAAACCATACACACTTGGCCCTTTCCCTGAGCTCCTTGCTTTTTAAAACAAAACAAAAGGGAAAAAAAACTCTAGTTTGAGATGCCCTACTAATGAGGAAACGGGGTTCATTTGGGTCCAAGCATCTCCAAATGAACTTATTTCCCTTTTTGTCTGCTAAAAATGCAATAGTTGCACCTCTTCCCAGC
>NW_015390986.1:34460-42463 GCF_001527695.2 Protobothrops mucrosquamatus
AGGAAGGAAGGAAGGAAGGAAGGAAGGAAGGAAGGAAGGAAGAGAACTAGGCCTTGCAAATAAGCTTCTGCCCTTTTTTATTTTACTTTATTTTGGCATGATTTCTGTTTTAAGGAAAGGAAGGAAAAGCCAAGAGCCTCCCTTAAAACAAAAGTCACTTTTGGCACGGCTTCCACTGAGGAGCACCTGTGCTGCATTGTGGCACAGATAATTGAAAGAGGGGAAAAAAAAGTCATTTTATTGCCTGTAATAAAAAAGCCGTTCTTATTATTCATACAAATTACTCATAATTGCTAACGCCTGGGGAGCATCTTATCAGCCTGAGTGGGAGAGAGCGAAGATGAGCACAGAATAGCTTTTCGTAGGACAAATCAATTCTTTTCACTTTCTGCAGCTTTTGGGTGTTTCTTCCCGTTGTTCCTTTCCTTCATCCGTTTCTCGCCTTTGTAAAGAGGCTGCATCAAGGGCCTATCCACCTTTTTTGTTTGCACATTTTCACAGAAAATGCTGTGTCTCTCTATAGTCCATCTGGCGTGTATTTTTCCCCTAGGAGAATCACGTACATATGGTCCTCGAATTACAACAGTTCATTTAGTGACCGTTCAAAGTTACAACAGCACTGAAAAAAAGTGTCTTATGGCCGTTTTTCACACTTACGACCGTTGCAGCATCCCCACGATCATGTGATCAAAATTCGGACGCTTGGCAACTGACTCGTATTTATGACGGTTGCATGTCCCGGGGTCATGCAATCCCCTTTTGTGACCTTCTGACCAGTAAAGTCAATGGGGAAGCCAGATTGACTTAACAACCTTGTTACTAACTTAACAACTGCAGTGATTCGCTTAAAAACTGTGGCAAGAAAGCTTGCAAAATGGGGCAAAGCTCATTTAACAACTGTCTCGCTTAACAACAGACATTTTGGGGCCAGTTGGGACTGTAAGTAGAGAATTACCTCAATGCCTTCTTTTTTTTTTTCCACCAAACAATTTTGTGATACCCTTGGCTCAAAGAAGCTCATATACCAGGAGTAGGCAACCTTGGCTCTTTTATGACTCGTGGACTTCAACTCCCAGAATTCCTGAGCCAGCCATGCTGAGGGGAAAGGGAGAGGTTGCCATGCTGAGCCATACTGGCTCAGGAATTCTGGGAGTTGAAGTCCATGAGTCATAAAAGAGCCAAGGTTGCCTACCCCTGTCATATACAGTAAATAGTTGGCCTTTAACTAATATTCCTATGAAGAAAACCATGGCTGAGAAAAGCTGCATAAAAATTGTCTATTAAAGAAAATAGTGAGGAAAAGCTGTCTTCAAACTTTTAGCTGATATGAAAATTGACACAGAGGATGTTAGGAAAAGTTGCACATGAGACAAATGAAGGCTTCTTTGCACCGGTGGGAATACAGGAAGTCCTCGAATTACAACAGTTCATTTAGGGACCATTCAAAATTACAACCGCATGGAAAAAAGTGACCTACGACCATTTTTCACACTTAGAACCCTTACAATATCCCCATGGCCACGTGACCAAAATTCAAACATTTGGCAACTGATTCATATTTATGACAGTCGCAGCATCCCGGTGTGATGTGATCCCCTTTTGAGACCTTCTGACAAGCAAAATCAATGCGGGAAGCCAGATTCACTTAACAACCGTGTTGCAAACTTAACAACTGCGGTGATTCACTTAACAAACGCGGCAGGACAAGTCGTAAAATGGGGCAAAGCTCCCTTAACTAAGGTCTCCCTCAGCAATGTAAATTTTTGTGCTCCGTTGTGCTCCAGAATTGAGGACTGCCTGTACAAGAAAATTAAACAATTAATATATAAGGATGATACGGACATAGATCAGATTTGTCCACATGGTTATATATATATTTTTTTACAACTGATTTCCTGAAATGTACACATTGGGAGAACCGTGCACAGGAAGTGCAAAGTAAGACGGTTTGTATTAAATAGGAAATCGATTAACTTTTTCTTCAAATCTTTCTTGTTGGGTATAGAAAAGAAGAGTGGTGTTTTATTCCAATAGACAACAGGCGTTAATGTTGTTTTATTAGGCAGACTGCAACCAGGGGCTTTAGAGGCAGGCCGGATTTATTTATTTATGCCACAACTTATAAAGAGTGTCAAAACCGCAGCCTTCCGCCAGCCCAGCTGTAACTCTTAGACCCTGCTGTCTGACCTTTGCTGAAAGCTTGCATGTTGTAAAAAAATTCCCTCTTGCAGAGGAGAGTCAGTGGGACACAATCAGCCGGTGATTCTGGATGCCGGGTGGGGACGGAGCTGAGCCAGGAAAAAAAATAGCTGGAGGGCACAGCTGGGATGAGGAGGGAGAATTAAAACTAAAAGTGAGGATTTTAGAGCAGTGAAGGAGTGAAAGGGTCACCACCTCACCACTTCCATCTCTTCAATTTACAGAATAACAGAGTAGGAAGGGGCCTTGGAGGTCTTCTAGTCCAACCCCCTGCCCAGGCAGGAAACCCTATATTATTTCAGACAAATGGCTGTGCAATCTCTTCTTGAAAGCCTCCCGTGTTGGAGCACCCACAGCTTCTGGAGGCAGGTTGTTCCACTGGTTAATTGTTCTCATTGTCAGGAAATGTCTCCTTAGTTCTAGGTTGCTTCTCTCCTTGAGGAGTTTCCATCCGTTAGTTCTTGTTCTGGTGCTTTGGGGAATAGGCGGACTCCATCTTTTATGTGGCAGCCATCTTAGAAATTGGAACGCTGCTATCATGTCACCCCCTAGTCCAGGGGTAGGCCGCCTTGGCTCTTTTATGACTCGTGGACTTCAACTCCCAGAATTCCTGAGCCAGCCATGCTGAGGGGAAGGGGAGAGGTTTCCAAGCTGAGCCATGCTGGCTCAGGAATTCTGGGAGTTGAAGTCCACGAGCCATAAAAGAGCCACAGTTGCCTACCCCTGTTCTAGAGCCTCCATCTCTCTATCTCCATCTCTCCATCTCTATCTGTCCCTCTTCATCTCTATCTCCCGTCTCTCCCCCTCAATCTCTCTCTCTCCCCCTCATATAATGTATTCCCCCATCTCTACCTCTTTCTTTCCACTTTTCCATTTCTTTCCTGCTTGCCTCCCTGCCTGCTTGCTTAATACATGTCCCAATTTTATTTTAGGAACTCAAGCAGTTCTACATAAATTTAGTTTGCAGAATATGGAGAGTCCTTGACTTACGACCATTCAGTTAGTGACTGTTCAAAGTTACAATGGCACTGAAAAAGTAACATATGACTGTGTTTCACACTTACGACCATTGCTGCATTGCCATGGTCACGTGATTAAAATTTGGATGCTCGGCAACTGGCATGTATTTATGACGGTTGCAGTGTCCCGGGGTCACGTGATTCTCTTTTGCGACCTTCTGACAAGCAAAGTCAATGGGAAAACCGGATTTGCTTAACAACCGGGTTGCTAACTTACCAACTGCAGGAACTCACTTAACAACTATGGCGAGTAAGGTTGTCAAATGGAGCGAAACTCACTTAATGAGTGTCTCGCTTAGCCAGAGAAATGTTGGGCTCAACTGTGGTTGTAAGTCAAGGACAGATAAACAGGGTCATTTGTTTGAAATGGCAAGGGGTCTCTTGCTTGGGAAGGGGGTTGGACTACAAGACCTCTGAGGTCCCTTCCAGCTCTGTCATTCTACTTTCTGTTATTCAACGACCCTTCAAAGTTACAATGGTGCTGGAAAAAATGATTTACAACAGGTCCTCACAGTTATGACACTGCAGCATCCCCGCGGGTGCTTGGCAGCTAACATACCAGCAAAAGTTACAGCATCCCCGGGTCACCATTTGTGACCTTCAAGGGAGACTTACGACAAGCAGCATCAATGGGGAAAGCCAGATGTGCTTAATAACCATATGATTTGCTTAATGACCAGGGCAAAGAGGATGTAAAGGGGAACTCATTGCTATCCCAGCGTTCGTTAGTGATAGACGTTCTGGCCGTCTTTGTGGTGGTAAGTCAAGGACTACTTCAAAAGGCAACCGGACTTTGTTTTTGCTTGAAGACTTTTCGCTTCTCATCCAAGAAGCTTCTTCAGTTCTGACTGAACGGTGGAGGAGGGAAGGATTTATATTCCTTGCCGTCATCTGATCATTAGCACTCTTTCTGAGAGTCATTGAAGCCACTTGGCGATTTATCTGTGCTAACAATCAGATGACGGCAAGGAGTATAAACCTTCCATTCCCCCACCATCCAGTCAGAGTTGAAGAAGCTGCTTGGATGAGAAGTGAAATGTCTTCAAAGAAAAACAAGAAAGTCCAGTTGCCTCCTGAAAAAAGCATCTTTGGGACAACCATGGCCTGGATAACTGAAAATCTCCATAGATAAGTCAAGGATTACTTGTAATAATAATAATAATAATAATAATAATAATAATAATAATAATAATAATAATAATAATAATAATAATAATAATAATAATAATAATAATAATACATGACAAAGTAGCAACAATGGTGCATTGGAAGATCTGCAAGAAATATCATTTGCCTGTAAGCAAAAACTGGTGGGATCATAAAATAGAGAAAGTCATAGAAAATGATAAAATTAAACTGCTCTGGGACTTCAGAATTCAAACAGACAAGCACCTGCAACATTACACCCCGGACTTAACAATTGTCGATAAGAAAGACAAAAAAGTCTGGATGGTGGACATGGCAGTGCCTGGAGACAGCAGAATAGACAAGAAAGAACTGGAGAAGATAACAAAATACAAAGACCTACAAATAGAAATAGAAAGACTGTGGCAAAGGCAAGCAAGGGTAGTACCAATAGTAATAGGCGCCTTGGGTGCAATCCCAAAACAACTGGAGCACCACTTGGACACCATCATCGGCATTGACAAATTCGCCACCAGTCAATTGCAAAAGGCAGCCTTACTAGGAACTACTTTCATCCTGCGACGATATCTGTAATACCATCAAACATCCACATCTGCCTTGGTAAGGACTCGGTTCTTGGTAAGGACTCGATAGGTAGACAAAATGCCAAATCCAGTCTGAACATCTGGCTGACTGTGCGATGATCCATAATAATAATAATAATAATAATAATAATAATAATAATAATAATAATAATAATAATAATAATAATAATAATAATAATAATAATCCCCAAATTCAGATCTCGGCTTATTTTACCCGAGGTCAAAAATGCTTCTCTTTCCTCCTTCCCCATGTACTTTATTATATAACAGCAATTTATCGATTGGAAACCCTTTACAAGAACAATGAAAAGATTGCAATCTTAATGGCCTCCCATTCGTAATGCGGTAATTAACTAGCATTTAGACTCTTGTAAAGCTTTTTTTTTTTTCCTTCCAGTGTTTTGCAGAGTTTAATTGATTCGGAGGGTCCTTTTGTGTAAATAAAATAAGAAGCAGATCGGGGAAGGAAAGAATCCATTTAGCATCTGAAGGCAGGAACAGCAGATCTAGTAGGACCGAAAGTTTGGGATATTTTTTTTTTCTTCAGAGGGTTCCTTGTTTTTTTTTTAATAAGATGACCAACTTTTTTACAATGAGAAGGAGGACACAAATAAATTGAAGAAAAAAAAAAGTGAGTCTAATGCGTGCGTGTGTGCCGTGTCGTGTTTCGGTAAGAAGTAAACAAAGCCACTTGCGTGCGGCGCACTCTTGCGCGCGGCGCACTCTCTCAAAACAATTCTCCTGTGCGGAGCGCATGCGTCTCATAATCGCGTCTCGCCGCACTGTACCGAGCCTTGACGAATCGTCATGTCAAATACAAATACGTCACATCACACGCAACGGATCGGATCGGCATCGATCGAATACGGAGATTTACAGATTAGTCTTCAAATATCGAAAAGGAGGACATGTAGGAGGACACTTTTCGAAAGAGGACAGAACTTACAAAAGAAGGACTGTCCTCCCTAAAGGAGGATTGGTCACCTTATTTTTAATGGACACAAAAGGCCCATTTTAAGACTTGAACTGCAGTTTCCGTGCATTTTTGATCTCACTGTGTCCAGAAAGAGGAATCTGTTTTCAGCAAATTTTATCAAACGGGAGCCCAGGACCACAGAAAAATTCTCAGGAGTTACATATGGCCTCGGGACCACAGATTTTCCAACCTTAAAATAATATACTGTGGGAAGCCCACCCCCCAGAGAAGGAAATATTAAAAGGGCAGAAAAATATATTTCCTCAAAAGATCTTAAAGAGGCAGAAAAGCATGCCTAGTTTTTTTTAATAGCCCCAAGTCTTCCTCCCCCAAGCAGAAACCAGCTCTATAGAAATGCAGATGTAAATAATCCAAGAATGTCGGGAGCCCCCAGCTAGAAGATTAAGAAGACAAAGAGACCTAAAATCTTCATACCCCACCCAAACTCTAAGACAGGACATAATAGGATTAACCCACAGATACCAAAGGGCACACTCAGACTCAGGTCAAAGTTCATACCACAGGAACAACTCCAAACAAAAGGCTCCAGAGGATATAAAAACCCACTCCCTACATGTGCTTGCTTTTTTCCTCCAGAGCCATCTTTCTGTCTGGCTCTCCTCTTCAATAAACTGCAAGCTTCTTTCTAAAGCAGTGGCCATGTTGTTTATTCCCGGCTTGGATTGAACTATGATGAAGACTTTTCCTTCAACAATACCTTATGGAGCAGAATAAGGCGTTGTATTACTCCATTGGAGTAATATCATTAACCATTCTCTGACTGTACAGGTGTAAAAAGGGTAAAAGTTTCCCTATCAATTGCGTCCGACTTTAGGGCACGATGCCAACATTGTCTGAAGACAATTTCCATGATGTGGCCAACATGGCTATATGCCGAGGCACATGAAACGCTGCTACCTTCCCACTGAAGTTGTACCTATTTATCTACTCACACTTGCTTCCTTTGATCTGCTAGGTGGGCAAGACTTGGAGCAAGGAACGGGAGCTCATCCCACCGCACAGCACTCAGGTCTCAAACTGCTGACCTTTAGGTTGACATTCCCAATGTCTTAACCACTAGGCCCCTCCCCGATTCGCAGTAGTATGGTCCAAATATGTCCTACTTTATTTGGAAAGATTAGAAGGACAAGACACACAATCAGACATTAAGTCAGTATCTCCCAATCTGGGCAACTTTAAGATGGGTGGACTTCAACTCCCAGAATTCCCCAGCCAGCACTAAATGTTATGAATAGTGAAAAAAACTCACCCTGTAGATCAGAAAAACTGCCTTGTTGGTTACCCAAGGACAGGGGTAGGCAACCTTGGCTCTTTTATGACTGGTGGACTTCAACTCCCAGAATTCCTCAGCCAGCATGGCTCAGCTTGGAAACCTCTTCCTTTCCCCTCAGCATGGCTGGCTCAGGGATTCTGGGAGTTGAAGTCCACAAGTCATAAAAGAGCCAAGGTTGCCTACCCCTGCCCAAGGAGATACATCAATGGAATGGAACATCCCAGTCAACTTACCTTTGGCCAAGAGAAGGAAACCACTCTTACCTGGATGATGATCCTCTTCCCCACTCAGTTCATCTCTTCAGCAAGCTTGTCTTCTACAACATTGAAACAACCCTGGGAAACTATGGACATGAAAAAAAACCACTCATCTATGGTACATAAAACTTAACTTCCTTTCCCTTACATTTGTTGGAGACACCAGCTAATTAGACAGATGTATCAATTCATAGAAAGCCCACAGACCCTTAGCATGTGAGAAACACACAGTTAATTTCCCTGAGCTTAGATTTATTGTTGATTCAGTCAGAGACCAGCAATTAAAAGCATGGCAAGACAGTTAAATTGGTGAGAATAAAAAAAAAGGGTGATACAGTCTAACTTGTAGCAAACTTGGCTTCATCCTTTCTCTTTGATTTCCCTATGGAGATCCTCTGAATAATGGATTCTAATCTTGATTCATTCTCTCTCTCTCTCTCTCTCTCTCTCTCTCTCTCTCTCTCTCTCTCTCTCTCTCTCTCTCTCTCTCTCTCTCTCTCTCTCTCTTTTCTCTCTCTCTCTCTTTCT
>NW_015390986.1:47556-55238 GCF_001527695.2 Protobothrops mucrosquamatus
TGGAATTCTGGGAGTTGAAGTCCATGAGTCATAAAAGAGCCAAGGTTCCCCACCCCTGTCTTAGCCAAAGGAGCCAGTGTTGTTCAAAGACACTGCCATGGACATGTGGCCAGCATGACTATATGCCAAGGCGCATGGAACGCTGCTACCTTCCCACTGAAGTGGTACCTATTTATCTACTCACACTTGCTTCCTTTGATCTGCTAGGTGGGCAAGACTTGGAGCAAGGAACGGGAGCTCATCCCGCCGCACAGCACTCAGGTCTCAAACTGCTGACCTTCAGGTTGACATTCCCAGTGTCTTAACCACTAGGCCACTGTGCCCCCTCCCCGATTCGCAGTAGTATGGTCCAAATATGTCCTACTTTATTTGGAAAGATTAGAAGGACAAGACACACAATCAGACACTAAGTCAGTGTCTCCCAATCTGGGCAACTTTAAGATGGGTGGACTTCAACTCCCAGAATTCCCCAGCCAGCACTAAATGTTATGAATAGTGAAAAAAACTCACCCTGTGGATCAGAAAAACTGCCTTGTTGGTTACCCAAGGACAGGGGTAGGCAACCTTGGCTCTTTTATGACTGGTGGACTTCAACTCCCAGAATTCCTGAGCCAGCATGGCTCAGCTTGGAAACCTCTCCCTTTTCCCTCAGCATGGCTGGCTCAGGAATTCTGGGAGTTGAAGTCCACGAGTCATAAAAGAGCCAAGGTTGCCTACCCCTACCCAAGGAGATACATCAATGGAATGGAACATCCCAGTCAACTTACCTTTGGCCAAGAGAAGGGAACCGCTCTTACCTGGATGATGATCCTCTTCCCCACTCAGTTCATCTCTTCAGCAAGCTTGTCTTCTACAACACTGAAACAACTCTGGGAAACTATGGACATGAAAAAAACCACTCATCTATGGTACATAAAACTTAACTTCCTTTCCTTTACATTTGTTGGATGACACCAGCTAATTAGACAGATGTATCAATTCATAGAAAGCCCACAGACCCTTAGCATGTGAGAAACACACAGTTAATTTCCCTGAGCTTAGATTTATTGTTGATTCAGTCAGAGACCAGCAATTAAAAGCATGGCAAGACAGTTAAATTGGTGAGAATAAAAAAAAATGGGTGATACAGTCTAACTTGTAGAAAACTTGGCTTCATCCTTTCTCTTTGATTTCCCTATGGAGATCCTCTGAATAATGGATTCTAATCTTGATTCATTCTCTCTCTCTCTCTCTCTCTCTCTCTCTCTCTCTCTCTCTCTCTCTCTCTCTCTCTCTCTCTCTCTCTCTCCCTCTCCAGAGTTTCCATTCATTCAAAAATAAAGTATGGTAAGTGCTCCATATTGAGGAGATGCCTTCAGGAACAATTCGGGTACGGCCTAATCCTTGCCATCAAAAGACTCCTGAATTTTCTAGTGCAATCTTTCCCAGAGGTGTCGGACTACAGAGCCCATGATCCTCAGCTGAGATGGTCAGATGGCTGTAGTTGTAGATAAATCCATCCCAAGTGTGTAGGCGCCAAAATGGAGGAGGTTGACATTCACATAATCAGCACTGTAAATAGGACGAAATGTTTAGTTCATCCTATTTGGAAATAGCTCCATGAAGCGGATAAAACACAGGTTTCCAGATGATCAACAAAGATGATTAGGGGACTGAAGGCTAAATCATGCAAAGAACAGTTACAGGAATTGGGTATGTCTAGTTTAATGAAAAGAAGGACTAGAGGTGACATGATAGCAGTGTTCCAATCTCTCAGGGGCTGCCCCAAAGAAGAGGGAGTCAACCTCTTCTCCAAAGCGCCTGAAGGCAGGACAAGAAGCAACGGATGGAAACTAGCCAAAGAGAGAAGCAACCTAGAACTAAGGAGAAATCTCCTGACAATGAGAACAATTGAACAACTTGGAATTAAGGAGAAACTTCCTGACAGTGAGGACAATCAACCAGTGGAACAGCTTGCCACCAGAAAGAAGAGACTAGACATTCACCTGTCTGAGATGGTACAGGTTCTCCTGCTTGAGCAGGGGGCTGGACTAGAAAATCTCTAAGGTCCCTTCCAGCTCTATTCTATTCTATTCTATTCTATTCTATTCTATTCTATTCTATTCTATTCTATTCTATTCCATTCCATTCCATTCTAATATTTATCACATTGAGTTGTCCCACGTGGAATTGTCTTGTGGCATGTTGTCCAGCAGTGAGTGGGCTGTGAGATGGCCACACCAGGTTGGGCGTGGCAAGATGGCCATGGCAAGTTGACTGTGGCAAGATGGCCGTGGCGAATCATCGCATTGTAATCTGCGCATCCACGTATGGCTTGGAAGAATGCAGATTTATACCCCATTTTGCCTTCCTAACCTGAAATGATTGCAGGTTCAAATGCCTTTTAGTCTTCGTCTTTGAAACGGTGTGTGCAAAACTGAGTGTGTTGAAAGACATATTTTGAAGTACTCTAACGCAAAGTTGAAGGCACATCACACTCCGGACATATAGCCTTGCCTTCAGTGAAAGCCAAGGATGAACATGGAAGCACAACTGACAAATGCACCCACTTAAAAATGAAACAAGATGGGAAGAGGGCTTGTGTTGTTTTTTTCCCCTCCCATCACTAATCAGAGGAAGATTGAAGATCTTCTAACAAAAGCTACCCTAACCTCTAAAACGGCCGCTGCATTGGCTGTCAGTTTTAGACACGGTGGTCCGACTCCGAAGTGGTTTGGAAACGTATAATTAAAATAATGTTCTCCCCTTCCTTTGTCTTCTTGTGATAGGAGAGTGCCAAGCAGCCTAAGTGCTGCACACGGAACAGCTTGTGGAGAAATTTCTGCTTTTCTCTGGTAGGTATTTGAACAAGATTAATGAGCTCTAGCAACATGCCAAGTCAATCTGTTCCTTCTGTCAATCAAGTCCAATAGAACACGAATCTCAGTCTCACTTGATGAGTTTTTAGGAAGATGCAAAGGTTGTTGGGGTTGGGTTTTTGTTGGTTTTTTTGCTTTCACTTTAATTAAACCACTATTTCAAATGAGCATTCCACTTTATTGTGAGAAATGTCTGTCAGGCATGACTCTAACCCCCCTATTAGGACTTTTGTTCTTAGGGAGGAAATTGTGCAGCTAAGAGCACCACCGTCTGCCATATGGACATGCAGAAGCTTTTTGAAATATTGATGAAATTATCTCCTGGGGAGGAGACACTTCAAAGACGGGCCTTTAAGGTTACTAACTTTTTTTAAAAAAGTGTTTTAGATACCAGGTAATCAGGTAAATGCAGATCATCAGGATGGATGGAAAAGCCCAAAGGACCAGATATGTATTAAGTTGCCAAGTCGCTTAAGTCACAGTATTGAACCTTCTTTTCTGGATTTGTCAGGCTTTCTGCTAGCTGTTTTATCATTAACCCAGGAAGGTTAATTCTGTTGCTCTATTCTTGACTGTTTATCATTATAGGAGGGATTGTATTGTATTGTATTGTATTTTGTATTATATTTATTATATTGTGTTGTGTTCTATATTGTATTGTATTCTATATGTATTGTATTGTATATTGTAATAATAATAATAATAATAATAATAATAATAATGATGATGATGATGATGATGATGATGATGATGATGATGATGATGATGATGATGATGATGTTGGAAGGGACCTTGTATTGTATTATATATTGTATTGTATTTTGTATTATATTTATTATATTGTGTTGTGTTCTATATTGTATTGTATTGTATATTGTAATAATAATAATAATAATAATAATAATAATAATAATAATAATAATAATAATAATAATAATAATAATAATAATAATAATAATAATGTTGGAAGGGACCTTGTATTGTATTATATATTGTATTATATATTGTATTATATATTGTATTGTATTGTATTATATTATACTAGCTGTACCCAGCCACGCATTGCTGTGGCTCAGTCTGGTAAAAGCGTGTGTTGCTTTTACGTCCAACAGATGGCGCTGTTTTTCAAAAGAAACATGTTTTTACCTGTTACAGGTGTGATATCTATATAATATAGGTATATAAAAACATGCGCATATTCGAATGCAATGTTGTGTCAAAATTTCAAAACAATCGGTGAAGAACTTTCAGAGATTTAAGATTTTGAACAAACGAACATTTACATTTTTATTTATATAGGTTATATTATATTTTGTATTATATTTATTATATTGCGTTGTCTTCTATATTGTATTGTATTGTTCTATACTGTATTCTATTGTACTGTATTGGACAATCACTTAAATATGAGCCAGCCGTGTGCTGCAGCTGCCAAAAAACCAAACACAGTGCTAGGCTGCATTAACAGAGGGATAGAATCAAGATCACATGAAGTGTTAATACCACTTTACAAGGCCTTGGTAAGGCCACACTTGGAATACTGCATCCAGTTTGGTCACCATGATGTAAAAAAGATGTTGAGACTCTAGAAAGAGAGCAGAGAAGAGCAACAAAGATGATCAGGGAACTGGAGGCTAAAATGCATTAAAGAACGGTTACTGGAATTGGGTATGTCTAATTTAATGAAGAGAAGGACGAGAAGAGACATGATAGCAGTGTTCCAATATCTCAGGGGTTGCCATAAGGAAGAGGGAGTCAAGCTATTTTCCAAAGCGCCTGGAGGCAGGACAAGAAGCAACGGGTGGAAACTAATCAAGGAGAGAAGCAATCTAGAACTAAGGAGAAACTTCCTGACAGTGAGAACAATTAACCAGTGGAACAACCTGCCTCCAGAAGCTATGAATTCTCCAACACTGGAAGTTTTTAAGAGACTGGACAGCCCTTTGTCTGAAATGGTAGGGTTTCCTGCCTGAGCAGGGGATTGGACTAGATGACCTCCAAGGTACCTTCCAACTGATGATGATGATGATGATGATGATGATGATGATGAATGATGTGTTGTGTTGTGTTGTGTTGTGTTATGTTATGTTATGTTATGTTATGTTATGTTATATTATGCTATGCTATGCTATGCTATGCTATGCTATGCTATGCTATGTTATGCTATGCTATGTTATGTTATGTTATGTTATGTTATGTTATGTTATGTTATGTTATGTTATGTTATGTTATGTTTAGCCAATATAACAAGTTTGGTCTAGTGCAACGGCCCCCAACCTTTTGGGCACCAGGGACCCGTGCCATAAAAGATTCTCTTTTATTTGGGGAGGGGCTGTGACCTGCCAGCCCAGTCAAGTTAGGCACTTTTTGCATTTTTGACCCACCGAGCCCCAGATGTTCGCCATCATAGTGTGCTAAAATCAATAAAGGGAGACGAAGCTTTCTTTTGTCGGTTCACTTCTTGATTATCTTAACTTAGATGGTAATTCATTTGGATGCCTGCACGGAGCTGGTTGCTGGCCCCAAGAGCTCAGCCTGGCCCCAGCTCCATCTTTCGATCATCATCACGTTTGCCAACAAACAACAGAAGACTGTTACTGTCATCCTACTTTGCTTGGGCAGGTAAAGATTTATCAAGTTGGCACCTGGAGGACCATCGTGGACAAGAAAAGAAGAAGAAGCAAGTCTACCCCCCCCCCCAGTTTTATGAGATGCAGTTATAATTGGGTCAGTGGGGGATGAGAAGAAAAAGATACCTTTTTAATTGACCGTTTTGCATCGTCAACACAAGCAGGGTTAACATCCCGCCATCAAGGATTTGCCTCTGGGGTTATGGGGCAGCTTGATAACGTAAGAATTAGAAAATCAGGAATGTCTCTGAAGAGGTAATCAACATCAGGCTAAATGCTTAAAAAAAATAAACTTCTAATGTCTTCTGAAAGCTTTACCAGCCACCTGCTTATAATTTGGCAGGGTTTGCCTCTGAAGCATCCGTTCCAAAAAAGAAAGAAAGAAAGAAAGAAAGAAAGAAAGAAAGAAAGAAAGAAAGAAAGAAAGAAAGAAAGAAAGAAAGAAAGAAAATAACACAAAGTAAAAAAGATGGTTGAGGTGAGATCGGGGGGGGGGGGGTTTCAGCCTTTTCGCCCCGTAATTTTATTGATTTATTTTTATTTTAAACAGCCCATCTTATAACCAACTCTGCATGACCTCTTGCAGAATTTTAGAATTTTCTCTCTAATGTCATTAAAAAAGAGAGGTCATCCTGAAAGGAAAGATCTGACCTCAGATTTCCCCCCATCTTTCCCTAGAAAAGGACAATAATAATAATAATAATAATAATAATAATAATAATAATAATAATAATAATAATAATAATAATAATAATAATAATAATAATAATAATAATAATAATAAAGTTGGAAGGGACCTTGGAGGTCATCTAGTCCAACCCCCTGCTCTGGCAGGAAACCCTATACCAGGGGTAGGCAACCTTGGCTCTTTTATGACTCGTGGACTTCAACTCCCAGAATTCCTGAGCCAGCATGGCTAAGCATGGAAACCTCTCCCTTTCTCCTCAGCATGGCTGGCTCAGGAATTCTGGGAGTTGAAGTCCACGAGTCATAAAAGAGCCAAGGTTGCCTACCCCTGAGCTAGACCCTTTCAGACAAATGGCTGTCCAGTCTCTTCTTAAAAACTTCCAATGTTGGAGCATTCACTTTTCTCCCTGGTGTGAGGAGAAGGAGAAGAAGGAGGAGGAAAAAGGAGGATTTGAGACAGAAGAAGGAAGCAAAGAGGGATTTACACCTGCTCTCTTGTTAGCATAAAAATAAATGCAAATTATCCCATTGTTTTTAGGGAACGGGAGGGGAAAAAAATTCCAATAAATCTCTTTGATTAGAGATTTTTTTTAAAGCAGAGATTCTATGCAGGGGTTATACGTAGTCCTTGACGTACAACGATTCCTTTAGTTATCGTCTGAAGTTACAACAGCACTAAAAAGAAGTTATTAAGACTGGTTCTCAAGCTTACAACTGTCACAACATCCTCAAGGTCATGTGGTCCAAATTTGGATGCTTGACAACCAGCTTACATTTATGACAGTTGTAGGATGCTGGGGTCCCGTGATAACAGAGCATCTTCTGAGTTGGAAGGGACCATGCAGGTCTTCTAGTCCAACCTTGCAGGTCTTCTACTCCGACCCCCTGCACAAATGATCACCCCTTGTGACTTTCCCAGCTCACTTCCAACAAGAAAAGTCAACAATGGCAGCTGGATTCATTTAACGACCACATAAATCACTTACCAACAACAGAGACTTCCTGAACAATCATGGCAAAATGATTGTAAATTGGGCAGAAGTCAATTAACCATCTGCCCTGCTTAGCACAGAAATTCTGGCTCCAGTTCTGGTTGTAAGTCAAGGACCACCTATACCAGGGGTGGGGAACCTTGGCCCTTTTATGGCTCAGGAATTCTGGGAGTTGAAGTCCACAAGTCATAAAAGAGCCAAGGTTCCCCACCCCTGACCCAGACCTATCCGGGACACTATCAGAGCAGATCGGCGATTCAGTGGGACGATTCCAGAGTAATCATTTTGTATTCAGAGACTGGATGGCTTCTCCTCTCGTCATTTTTCCACGGACACCCATGAAAAACAGGTAATGTGATAGCAATAGAGGGAAATTGCCAGTGCAGGCAAAGCCATACTTTTCCTGTTTTTATGGATATCTAATTTTAATTCAAAGTTTTTACATAGTTAAGAGACAAATAGGAAGGAAGGAAGGAAGGAAGGAAGGAAGGAAGGAAGGAAGGAAGGAAGGAAGG
>NW_015390986.1:56008-58660 GCF_001527695.2 Protobothrops mucrosquamatus
GAGGGAGGAAGGAAATAAGGAAGGAGGGAGGGAGGGAGGGAGGGAGGAAGGAAGGAAGGAAGGAGAGGGAGGAAGGAAGGAAGGAAGGAAGGAGAGGGAGGAAGGAAGGAAGGAAATAAGGAAGGAGGGAGGGAGGGAGGGAGGAAGGAAATAAGGAAGGAAGGGTTTCTTCAGCTTTTTTGCATAAACAGCGTTCCTTGTCTCTTTTGTTATTGTTGCTGTTATTTCAGCTTGTATGGCTGCCCATCTCATGTAAGTAACTCTGGGCAAACCCACCACAGGAGAATAATAAAAGAAAACAGCATACAAACCTTACTTCTTAAGAAAGCTTTAAACATTATTTATTTTATTCTGAGGTGAAATGGACGAAAATGAGCAATATGTTAACATCTGATCCGTCATGAGGCAGGTAATGTTCAGACTTTTTTCTTTTTTTTACTTTTATTGTTTTATGGGTCTTTATTCAACTGAACTGCTTTATTGGCAATTTTGCTATGGTTTGGAATTGCATGTAACTTAATTGGTTTTGCTGTTTTACTGACTATAAATTGCTTGGCTTTTATTAGGTTGTCATGCTTTTGTAATTTTATTGTGCGAAGATTTGTAATTACTGGTTGTCTCTGCCATCCTGATATTTTAATAGCCCTTTGAATTCTTTATTGGTTATTTGCCTAGTTGAAAAGCATGTTATATTATTATTATTATTATTATTGCTGTTGTTGTTGACAATAATAATAATAATAATAATAATCATCATCATCATCGTCGTCATCATCATCATCATCATCATCATCATCATCATCATCATCATCATCATCGTACAGTCAGCCAGACTGTTCAGACTGGGTTTAGCATTTTTGTCCACCTGTCAAGTCCTTCCCAAGGACCTGATATAGACAGATCTGGATGTTTGATGGTGTTACAGATATCGCCCCAGGATGGAAGCTGTTCCATGTAAAGCTGCCTTTTGCAATTGACCGATGGTGTTTGTTGTCAATGCCAATGGCATTCAAGTGGTGTTCCAGATATTTTTAGATAGCATCCGAGATGCCTATTACTTTTGGTACTTCCTTCGCTTTCTTTTGCCACCGTCGTTCTACTTCTATTTGCAGGTCTTTGGATTTTGTGATCTTCTCCAGTTCTTTCTCTTCTATTTTCTTGTTTACAGGTGTTACAATGTCCACTAGTCACTAATTGTTAAGTCTGAAAGTTAATGTGCCTGATTGAACCCTATTATGCATTGTAATCTACAGTTAGATTCAGAGTCTAAGATTGGTGGAAACTTTATACTTCAAGTGCTAATCAAGGACCTAAGAATGATTAAGATAGTGCCTGAGAATATAGACCAGGGGACTTCAAACTTGGCCCTTTTATGACTTGTGGACTTCAACTCCCAGAATTCCTCAGCCAGCTTCCCATTTTGTTTGTTAGATTTAAGACAGGGGTCTTCACTTCCCTAATCATCATCTTTGTTTGTTCTTCCCTGCACTCTTTCTAGAGTCTCAGCATCTTTTTTATATTGTGGTGACCAAAACCTGATGCAATATGCAAAATGTGGTCTTACCAAGGCATTATAAAATGGAAATTATTCTCACCAGTTTCCAGGAGAAGTAAGCCCGGAGATTACATGTCAGACTTAGGAAGGGATGAACGTTCTACACAGAATAACTTGGTCTGCAGGCTTTATAAAGCTTCATTTAGCTGATGTTAATAAGGACAAACCTTTCACCTTTTCAGTAATTGGCTTAAAACAGGGAGTCTGCCAAGTAAGTGCCCTCTTCCTGGAGTATAATTATTCTATGTCTAAATCCATAAATGGGCCGTAGGTATTCCGTGATGGACATCTCGGAAGAAGGTATGATAATAGTAATTCATTGAAGGATTCAATTTCACCCCAGAGATGAAACCTCATATTAAGGGAAGCACGTGGCAATTGTAAAATTCAGTCTTAAAATGCCACCTTTTTTCTTTTTTCTTTTGGCTGCCCGTCCTCCAGAGTGTGAAGCACGTAGAAAAACGGTGCTCAAAAAAGGGAATGTGGAGAAAGATGGTGGTAAATCAATTGTGGAAAATTGAATTAACAGAAAAGACCTTAACGATGGTGGAGAATTTCATTGGGATAACAAATGAGAATGAGGGTAACACAGAGTGTAGAGTTTATGGGCCATTCAGATCCCTGTGATTGGGATATATAGCTTTATCCTGAGGTTTTGGTTGGTTTTACTTAAAGAAGAAAAAAAAAAGAGGGGATCAACCCAGTGGTGGGATTCAAAGATGTGAACAACCGGTTCTCTGTGTGGATGCTGCTTCCGGAAGTCCATTCTGGGCCTGGGCAACAAAAAATTAGTTACCGGTTCTGCCGAAGTGGTGCGAACTGGCTGAATCCCACCATAGGATCAACCTATTTTCCAAAGCACCGGAAGGCAAGGCAAGAAACAATGGATGGAAACTAATCAAGGAGAGAAGCAACCTGGAATTAAGGAGGAATTTCCTAACAGTGAGGACAATTACCCAGTGGAACAGCTTTGCCTTCAGACGTTGTGTGTGCGCCATTACTGGAGGTCTTAAAGAAGAGACTGGACAACCATTTGTCTAAAATGGTATAGGGTTTCCTGCCTGCGCAGGGGGTTGGACTAGATGACCTCCAAGGCC
>NW_015390986.1:60825-66144 GCF_001527695.2 Protobothrops mucrosquamatus
AAGGGGAGCCCCATGTAGAGAGCATTACAGTAGTCCAGGCGGGAGGTGACAAGGGCGTGAGTGACCGTGCGTAGGGCGTCCCGGTCCAGAAAAGGCCGCAACTGGTGAATCAGGCGAACCTGATAAAACGCCCCCCTGGTCACGGCCGACAACTGGTCTTCCAGCGTCAGCCGCGAATCCAGGAGGACACCCAAGTTGCATACCCTCTCCGAGGGGGCCAAAGTTTCGCCCCCTATAGTCAGCGATGGAATCAGCTGACTATGCCGAGGCGCCGGTAAAACCCCAAATCAAAGTTTCATTTTTGTTTCCACTTCAAGCACAAAGTCCAGAAGCGATTTCCAAGTAATAATAATAATAATAATAATAATAATAATAATAATAATAATAATAATAATAGTAAAGTTGGAAGGGACCTTGAAGGTCATCTAGTCCAACCCCCTGCTCAGGCAGGAAACCCTATAGTAGAAATAAAAGTATTTGTATTTTTTTTTCCCTTTGATCAAAGCAGTCCATTTGGCCCTCCCTGCTAACTCCATCAACTTTTGCAGCCATTCATCCATTGTCGGGATCAAAATGTCTTTCCATTTCTGGGCGTAGTCTTGCTGCCATCAACATATATAATAACATCGTCGTTCCAATCTTTTTTTTCCCCCAAAATCGTTTTTCATCAAACCCAAAAGAAAAGTCTCTGGTTTTCTCTTTATATTCACTTGAAGAATTGTCTGTATTGGAATAGGAATCCTAGGCCAATATTTCTTTGCTTTATCACATGTCTACCCTAAATGATAAAAGGTCTCTTCTTTACATTGGCATTTCCAACATTCATTTGAGACCTTCCTGAGTTTGACTCCAACCTGAATTTTAATAATAATAATAAAGTTGGAAGCGGCCTTGGAGGTCATCAAGTCCAACCCCCTGCTCAGGCAGGTAACTCTATACCATTTTGGACAAATGGCTGTCCAGTTTCTTCTTAAAAACTTCCAGTGTTGGAGCATTCACCGCTTCTGGAGGCAGGTTGTTCCACTGGTTAATTGTTCTAACTGTCAGGAAGTTTCTCCTTAGTTCTAGGTTGCTTCTCTCTTTGGTTAGTTTCCATCCGTTGCCTCTTGTCCTGCCTTCAGGCACTTTGGAGAATAGCTTGACTCCCTCTTCTTTGGGGCAGCCCCTGAGATATTGGAACACTGCTATCATGACCCCCTCGTCCTTCTCTTCATTAAACTAGACATACCCAATTCCAGCAACCGTTCCTTATATGTTTTAACCTCCTGTCCCTAATCATCTTTGTTGCTCTTCTCTGTACTCTTTCTAGAGTCTCAACATCTTTTTTACATCGCGGTGACCAAAACTGGATGCAGTATTCCAAGTGTGGCCTTACCAAGGCATTGTAAAGTGGTATTAATACTTCATGTGATCTTGATTCTATCTCTCTGTTAATGCAGCCTAGCACTGTATTGGCTTTTTTGGCAGCTGCAGCACACGGCTGGCTCATATTTAAATGATTGTCCACTAGGACTCCGAGAGCCCTCTCACAGTTACTACTATTGAGCAAGGTACCCCCTATACTATACCCGTACATTTGGTTTTTCTTGCCTAAATGATTGAAGTTTGGGGGGAAAAAATCACCTTTTGTATGTTACAGGTAGTCCTCGACTTTACAACTGAGACCAGAATTTCCATGTTGACTTGGCTCATCGGAAGCTGACTAGCAATGTCATGAAGAGCGATCACATAACCCCCCCGGGATGCTACAACCGCTATAAATACATATCAATTGCCAAGCACCTGATTTCTGATCATGTGACCGTAGGGACGCTGTGATGGTTGTAAGTGTGAGTACTGGTGGTGAGTCACTTTTCTCAGTGCTGTCGTATCTTTGAACGATCGCTCAACAAATATGTTGAGGCCTGTGAAGACTTGGACCAGATCTTCAGGGTCCAATTGAATTTATTCATAATGGAGTAGCCAGGTGCCAGTTTGCTGAAGATGCTGACTTTTTCAAATCTGTGCTTCCTATATTCTTTGTGTTACCCCGTCTCCTAAGAGATTGTCCTTCCATTTAAAAGATCTAATGATTTAGCATCCGTATGCATCTTATGAACCGTAAGAGAATTGCCTCAAGCAATCCCAACTATTATTTCCATACAATATGTTTCAGCATGTCAGTTTAAGACCTAACAGCATCATTTACACCACACACTAAGCTTGGTGGCCATAAAAGGAAGACGCCCCCCCCCTCTCTCTCTCTCTCTCTCTTTCTCTCTCTCCTTCCCTCCCTCCTTCCCTCCCTTCCTCTCTCTCTCTCTTTCTCTCTTTCTTCTTCTCCTTCCCCTTCCTTTCTCCTTCCTTCTCCTTTCTCCCTTCTCCCTTCTTCTTCTTCTTCTTCTTCTTCTTCTTCTTCTTCTTCTTCTTCTTCTTCTTCTTCTTCTTCTTCTTCTTCTTCTTCTTCTTCTTCTTCTTCTTCTTCTTCTTCTTCTTCTTCTTCTTCTTCTTCTTCTTCTTCTTCTTCTTCTTCTTCTTCTNTCAAGGAGAGAAGCAACCTGGAATTAAGGAGGAATTTCCTAACAGTGAGGACAATTACCCAGTGGAACAGCTTTGCCTTCAGACGTTGTGTGTGCGCCATTACTGGAGGTCTTAAAGAAGAGACTGGACAACCATTTGTCTAAAATGGTATAGGGTTTCCTGCCTGCGCAGGGGGTTGGACTAGATGACCTCCAAGGCCTCTTCCAACTCTGTTACTCTGTTATTCTCAACTTATTCTGTTTTTACAGATAGTGCTCCACTGACGACCCCAATTGAGCCTAAAAACTTCTGTTGCTAAGCGAGACAGTTATTAAGTGAATTTTGCCCCCTTTTACAACTTTCCTGCCAAAGTTGTTAAGGTAGGAACACAGCTGTTAAGTAAATCTGACTTCCCGATTGACTTTGCTTGTCAGAAGGTCACAAAAGATGATCACCTGACCCAGGGACACTGCAACCGTCCTAAGTACATGCCAGTTGCCAAGGTTTGGCATTTTTGATCACATGACCACGGGGATGCTGCTAAGGTCATAAGTGTGAAAAACGGTCATAAGTCACATTTTTCAGTGCCGTTGTAACCTCAAATGCTCACTAAATGAATGGTTTATGCCGAGACTACCTGTACTTGTATAAGATAGGTGAGGGGTAGGCAACCTTGACTCTTTTATGACTTGTGGACTTCAACTCCCAGAATTCCTGAGGCAGCATGGCTAAGCATGGAAACCTCTCCCTTTCCCCTCAGCGTGGCTGGCTCAGGAATTCTGGGAATTGAAGTCCACGAGTCATAAAAGAGCCAAGGTTGCCTACCCCTGAGCTAGAGGAAGAAGGGGGGTGAGGTGTAGTTTTCAGCTAGCCAAAACCTTGGCTCTCTTATGACTCGTTGACTTCAACTCCCAGAATTCCTGAGCCAGCCATGCTGAGGGGAAAGGGAGAGGTTTCCATGCTTAGCCATGCCGGCTCAGGAATTCTGGGAGTTGAAGTCCACGAGTCATAAAAGAGCCAAGGTTGCCTACCCCTGAGATAGGTAATAGCCATATAAATGTCTAAGTAAATAAAATACTCTGTTTCCAAACCAGGGCAAACTTTGGACTCCGATTTTATTTTCTCCAGAGGGTGTGCATCAGCTTTTGGGGGGAAAAGGGATAAGGCTCATGCTTTTAAGTCTGTGTCTTTAGACTAGACCTAGAAAATCTTATTTTGAAGTACCCTGAGGTCAATTTAATTGTGGCAGCTTCTTCCAGAGGCTCCTGTGCTGTATAGGTGTGTGTTTTATTAAATCACTCCTTCACACTCCTTTGATGTTCCTGAACAACTGCCACAATGGAGAAAACAAAGGAATGCAATATCTGCTGATTGTGCTCTGCAGGTGAAGCTGAACCTTGAGAACTAGAGAATTCGTCTTTGAATTGAGCTGTACTTTCTAAAATTAACCGTTTTATGGGTTTATGTTATACAAAAAAAATACAAAAGCAAAGAGTAGGAAAAATAGGGAAGGGAAAAGTGAGGAGAAGAAGGGGAAGAAGAAAGAAAAGGCATTGTCTTCTGACTCCCTTTGGGGCAGTAGAATAAGGCATGAACATCAAACCTCAACTTTTTACTTTTACATAATAGTTTAAACTAGCCATTTCTATAACGCCAAGCCTATCTAATCGGTAAAACCCCAAATCAAAATTTCATTTTTGTTTCCAATTCAAGCACAAAGTCCAGAAGCGATTTCCAAGTAATAATAATAATAATAATAGTAAAGTTGGAGGGACCTTGAAGGTCATCTAGTCCAACCCCCTGCTCAGGCAGGAAACCCTATAGTAGAAATAAAAGTATTTGTATTTTTTTTCCTTTGATCAAAGCAGTCCATTTTGGCCCTCCCTGCTAACTCCATCAACTTTTGCAGCCATTCGTCCATTGTCGGGATCAAAATGTCTTTCCATTTCTGGGCGTAGTCTTGCTGCCATCAACATATATAATAACATTGTCATTCCAATTTTTTTTTCCCCAAAATCGTTTTCCATCTAACCCAAAAGAAAAGTCTCTGGTTTTCTTTTTATATTCACTTGAAGAATTGTCTGTATTGGAATAGGAATCCTAGGCCAATATTTCTTTGCTTTATCACATGTCTACCCTAAATGATAAAAGGTCTCTTCTTTACACTGGCATTTCCAACATTCATTTGAGACCTTCCTGAGTTTGACTCCAACCTGAATTTTAATAATAATAATAAAGTTGGAAGGGACCTTGGAGGTCATCAAGTCCAACCCCCTGCTCAGGCAGATAACCCTATACCATTTCGGACAAATGGCTGTCCAGTTTCTTCTTAAAAACTTCCAGTGTTGGAGCATTCACCGCTTATACAGGCAGGTTGTTCCACTGGTTAATTGTTCTAACTGTCAGGAAGTTTCTCCTTAGTTCTAGGTTGTTTCTCTCTTTGATTAGTTTCCATCCGTTGCTTCTTGTCCTGCCTTCAGGCGCTTTGGAGAATAGCTTGACTCCCTCTTCTCTGTGACAGCCCCTGAGATATTGGAACACTGCTATCATGTCCCCCCTCGTCCTTCTCTTCATTAAACTAGACATATCCAATTCCAGCAACCATTCCTTGTATGTTTTAACCTCCAGTCCCCTAATCATCTTTGTTGCTCTTCTCTGTACTCTTTCTAGAGTCTCAACATCTTTTTTACATCGTGGTGACCAAAACTGGATGCAGTATTCCAAGTGTGGCCTTACCAAGGCATTGTAAAGTGGTATTAATACTTCACGTGATCTTGATTCTATCCCTCTGTTAATGCAGCCTAGCACTGTGTTGGCTTT
>NW_015390986.1:67539-77192 GCF_001527695.2 Protobothrops mucrosquamatus
CTCCTCCTCCTCCTCCTCCTCCTCCTCCTCCTCTTTCCTTCTGTTGTATGACTGTTAAAAAAAAAGGTAGTTGTAGCCACCAACTTGCTTTTTTAAAAATCTCCATAGATATCCCATCAATGCTCTTATGATCAGGAAATTTCTCCTTATTTTGGGTTTGCATCTCAAAGCTCCCACTATCCTAAGAGCCGTGGTGGCGCAGTGGTTAGAATGCAGTATTGCAGGCTAATTCTGTTGACTGCCAGCAGTTCGATCCTGACCAGCTCAAGGTTGACTCAGCCTTCCATCCTTTCATGGTCGGTAAAATGAGGATCCCGATGGTGGGGCGGGGGCAAGATGCTGACTCTGTAAAACCACTTAGAGAGGGCTGTAAAGGACTGTGAAGCAGTATATAAGTCTAAGCTCTATTGCTAAGTGACAGTTGTTTCTTGTCCAGCAGATCCTAAGAAGAAATGAAGAATCAGTCCACATATTCTTCCTTGTGGCCACCTACGGAGACAGCCTATCTGGGCAGATAATAAGCACCTGTGCTCCTTTCTGCCCCTTCGTTTGGAGGATCCAGCTGTCAATCAAACAACAGCTGCCAATTGAACAGTGGCATTGGGTGGTGGGAAAGAGGGGAGAAAAGATGGCTGCCTGAAGGACTCATCAAGAAAAGGCTGAATAGAGCCAAAGCTTAAGAATACAAATAAAGAGGAAAAACTAAAGGATAGGCAGCCCTGAGGAGGAGAGGAAATGGAAAAGGAGGCATCAGATTAAAGAAAAAGATCTTAATTCTTCTCTTTTCAGGCATTTTGATTTCCCTCAGAGCCGCATGAAGGAAACGTTTTTTCCAGCTGTTTCCCTCAGATGGAGCCAAGATTCAGAAGAAAAGAGGCAAATCAAAATGCCCAGCCAGGAGTGAACAAGGAGAAAAGACGAAGGGGGGAAAAAAAATGAAGATTTGGACAAAGTAGAGATAGAAAGCAGAAACTTTTTTTAAAAAAAGAGCTTACAGAAAATCATGAAAAAAATAGTTTTATTATGAAGATTCATTTCTGCCAGTATTGTAGCCCTTTATCATGTACCTCTCCTTTGTCTTTTATTGCCAAGCTTTGCTTTTGTAAAATAAAAGTCTCCCCCAACACAAAGCCTGAAGAGAGATACAAAAACCTAAACAATTGTCCAGATTTCCAGTGCTTTGTTTCTCTTGACACCAGAAGCCAGTAGGAGCCAATAGCTTCAATTGTGACCCACCAGAAACAATTCTTTTGCACAGGAAATGCCTGTGGTGGCTCTATTTCTTCTCCTACATTCCAACAAATCCTGTGCTATTTTTGTGGCTAATCAGAATAAATAGATAGTATAGACTAGGACTGTCCAACCTTGGATGGACTTTAAGATTTGTGAATTTCAACTCCTAGAATTCTCCATTCTGGGATAGAATTGGATGTGAGAATAGAATAGAATAGAATAGAATAGAATAGAATGGAATGGAATGGAATGGAATGGAATGGAATGGAGTGGAGTGGAGTGGAGTGGAGTGGAGTGGAATGGAATGGAATGGAATGGAATAGAATGGAATAGAATAGAATCCTCACTCACTCCTAGCACTGATAATGTTACCTAGTTGGATCATGAAACGTCTGCATGAAAACACCAAGCTTGAGAGTCTCACAGTTCAACCCTAAGCTACAAATATTCTCTTCAATGGGATGGGATAGGATGGGAGAGAAGAGAGAAGAGAGGAGAGGAGAGGAGAGGAAAGAAGGGAAGAGAGAAGAGAGAAGAGAAAAGAAGAGAAGAGAAGAGAAGAGAAGGGAAGGGAAGGGAAGGGAAGGGAAGGGAAGGGGAGAGGAGAGGAGAGGAGAGGAGAGGAGGGAAGAGAAGAGAAGAGAAGGGAAGGGAAGGGAAGAGAAGAGAAGAGAAGAGAAGAGAAGAGAAGAGAAGAGAAGAGAAGAGAAGAGAAGAGAAGAGAAGAGAAGAGAAGAGAAGCAATGAATTTTGAGCTACACTGTTGGAAATATAAACTCCTCATTTGGTCCCAAGATGGGTAAGGGATTACACTAAATATGCTATAGTGGAGAAGGAATCCAGGATCCATTCCACTATTCTGCCAAGAAAAATAAACATTTCAACCAATGAGTTACTGGGAAAGGATTAAATGCTGCTCCCAAAGAAAGATGAAAGTTGAGGGAGGAAGAAAACCCCCCAAGCAAACGAAATTTAAAATTGGACTCTTATCATAACCCTTTCCCAGGACTTTTGAGTGAAAGGGGCTTGCGGTTTTCCCAAAGAATAGCAGACTCAATGGGCCAAATACTTGTTTATCAGAAGTGCAGTGAGAAAAATCTGTCTGACATGACTTGTCAAACCAGAAAAAATAATAATAATAATGGCCTGGTCCCGATGACTCTCATAAATTCATTTCTGAACATTATCCGTGACCTAATCTGAAAGAAAGTCATGCTAGAATTTCACCGGGTCCCTCTGAAACCCTTCAGGAATAAATTACAGCTATTTTTGTCAAATGGGGCTGATCCTCGGTAGATGTGTTCATCAGCTTTCACGGCAAATCTAGCAAACTCTCCTTAGCAGAGCTGTCACGAGAAATATGTGTGAGAGATTCAAGCAGATAGCTGCGTGTGGCACGGGCACAAAAGGATCCCATCGGCGGCGCCTTTAAATAGCCTGCACTAAATACTCTCTCCAGGCAAAAGCAGCACCAACAGAAGCCAGTTAATCAAAATACCAGAAGGAGGTGAATGTACAGACCTTTATATAAAGGCAAATTAAGTAGAACTAGTAATTATAACCGGGGACAACCTTTTGGTACAGTCAATAGGGAAGTCAATTTACTTACAATAATGAGGTATTATTGCCAGGAACAATCTGTTCCTACTTTGTTCCCAACAGCATCGAGGGGAAGCGGCAGGCTGGATGGATGGTGTTTCCTATTTTCAGCTGGAGAGTACCCTGTTTCCCTGAAAGTAAGGCCTACCCCGAAAATAAGCCCTAGCTTGATTTTTTTGGGGGGGTGGGCCTAATATAAGCCCTATCCCTAAAATAAGCCCTAGTTTTGGGCTGAGGCACACACCTAAAAATCAATCTAGGGTGGGGGTGGCAGCATGGAGCTGTCCCCTATGCCCCACACCCACTCGCCTTTCAGCCTCCTCGCTGGCCCATTTCTTCTTCTGAGGCCTCTTCTGCAGTCAGGCCTGTATTTCTCAGTCAGGCCTGCATTTCTGGAAAGGCCATTGCAGCCTATTGAATCCATAGCTCGGTACTCGGCTGCTTAGGCCTTCTGGAAAGTCCTGACTGCAAAATGCAGACCCGAATGCAGCTGCAGAAGTTTGGCCCCAGAAGAAGTGGACTGGCTGGGTGGGGCTGTCGGTGCCGAAGGTGAGGTAAGGCCTATCCCGAAAATAAGACCTGGTGCTTCTTTTGGAGGCAAAAAATAAATAAATAAGACCCGGTCTTATTTTCAGGGAAACACGGTATATCTAATGGTGTTGGTGAAAAAAAGAAGGGAGTACAGGGAGTCCTCGACTTACAATAGTCCATTTAGTGACGATTCAAAGTTACAACAAATGTGACTTATGATTTTTTTTCACGGTTACGACTTTTGCAGCATCCCCATGGTCACGTGATCAAAATTCAGATGCTTGCTTGGCCACTGGTTCATATTTACGACTGTTGCTGGGTCCCGGGGTCATGTGATCCACTTTTGCAAACTTCTGATAAGCAAAGTCAATGGGGAAGCAGATTTACTGCTTTGGATAATAATAATAATAATAATAATAATAATAATAATAATAATAATAATAATAATAATAATAATAATAATAATAATAATAATAATGTTGGGAGGTACCTTGGAGGTCATCAAGTCCAACCCCCTGCTCAGGCAGGTAACCCTATACCATTTTGGACAAATGGCTGTCCAGTCTCTTCTTAAAAACTTCCAGTGTTGGAGCATTCACCACTTCTGGAGGCAGGTTGACCCCCTCTTCTTTCTGGCAGCCCTTCAAATATTAGAAGACTGCTATTATGTCATCCCTAGTCCTTCTCTTTATTAGACTAGACACACTCAATTCCTGTAATCATTCTTTCTATGTTTTAGCCTCCAGTCCCCTGATCATCTTTGTTGCTCTTCTCTGCACTCTTTCTAGAGTTTCAACATTTTTTTTTATTTCTTGGTGACCAAAACTAGTGTAGTCTTATCAAGGCATTATAAAGTGATGTCAATATTTCACGTGATGTTCACAATTGTTGGGGGGGAAAGCAGGAAACCCCACATTCAACTTCACCATCAGCCATAGAAGCTCACTGGTTGACTTAAGGCCAGTCAGTCTCTCTACAGCCTTAACTATCTTGCACAATGGTTCTGTGGGGATAAAATGAAGTGCGATCATGTATAATCCACTTTAAACTCACTTTAAATCCTCCTTTAGAACTACCTCATTCCATTTTCTTTGTTGAGCTAAGTTTCATCAGCCCGCTTTGATGAGGTGATTCGATCAAAGCATGATCAGATTGAAGTACCCCTTTGATATTTTGTGGGGCTCTGATATCCTATAGCTCCCTGTCTTAACAAATATGTCTCTCTTTCTGCACATTTCGTTGTAATGCAGTGATCCCTCAGAAACGCCTGTGACCTGTTCCGTGTTCAGGAGTTGCTTACTTCCAGAAAGGCAAATAACATCACATTTCCTTTTTTTTGGATTGGAAAATGTACTGCATCCAGTTTTGGTCCCCACGATGTAAAAAAATATGTTGAGACTCTAGAAAGAGTCCAGAGAAGAGCAACAAAGGTGATTAGGGGACTGGAGGCTAAAACATATAAGGAACGGTTTCTGGAATTGGGTATGTCTAGTTTAATGAAGAGAAGGGCAAGGGGTGACAGGATAGCAGTCTTCCAGTATCTCAGGGGCTGCCACAAAGAGGAGGGAGTCAAGCTATTCTCCAAAGCGCCGGAAGGCAGGACAAGAAGCAACGGATGGAAACTCATCAAGAAGAGAAGCAACCTAGAATTAAGGAGAAACTTCCTGACAGTTAGAACAATTAACCAGTGGAACAACCTGTCACCAGAAGCTGAGAATGCTCCAACACTGGAAGTTTTTAAGAAGAGACTGGACAGCCATTTGTCTGAAATGGTATAGGGTTTCCTTTAGGCAAAAAATAAAAAATAAGAATTAATAACAGGCACATTCTCAACACCTAAGACATTCTTAAATCAAGCAAGCAGAATCAGGGGTTGTAAGTTTGTATATGTGTGTTCTGTGCATTTCTTTCATTTTGCTGTGGAACTTGACTATGTAAGAGAAGTGCTAGAGAAATGTTAAAAATGGCTGCGCCTGACTTTCTAACCACTGCATGCTGCATGTATAAAATGTGAACATGTTTACAGATATGCTATCAATGTCTTTCAGAGATACCGGATATCTCCGTGCTTCAGCGAAAGAGCTTCTAATGTACTGGAAAAATGTCTCAAAATTCAGGAAGCTATCAAGAGATGTATCTGCCTTGAAAGTAACCCACGTTGAACTGTGTAGCACAGTCAGACATGTGGAGTTGACTGTATTGTATATTATGTCATAAAATGCTTTGTGACAATTTTTATGCCATGCAAATGTTTTATAAAATATGCCCGATTTTAATTCCACAGGAGTCATGGGCCCCAGTTTTTGGCTTCATTTTGTAAGTTAGCCCACTTGAGGTACGTCGATTCAAAATATTTTGCCTTAGGATACATCACGTTGCCCACTTAAAGGTTGACTTGCTTTACAACCGTCACATCTTATAACCATAATTTCCAGGATCAATCATACATCAAGCACTACCTGTAGTTTGGCTCAAAGGGATAAGCAATGAGATTGTCCAGTTGAGCCAGCTGAGACGTTCTCTTATTTAAAAATAATAACCTTTATTTAGCAATTGTCATATTAGGCTTTCTGTGCAATCAAAGGGAATATTTGAGGCATGATAGTTTATGCAAAACAAGCTTGCTGTTTTGCATTTCTCTGATAGAAATCATGCAAAGTTATTATTGAACGAGAGAGAAAAAAGATCATCCTTCCTTCAGCTACGATAACAGGATAGAGGCTAAAAATTATATTTCTGTGGTTGTGCTGTTAAAATTCAGGGAGGGGGGGAAAACTGGGTATCCGTGCAGAGATATGGACGGTTTTTCTTAAAAAAAAAAAAAAAAAAACCAAAACAAACCGAATGGCTATTTACATGTAATACTACTGCATGTTTACATTTAATATCATATTGGATTTAATTTTATTACTTTCAAGAAGGCAATTGGGTGAAGAATAAACACAGCGGAATGCCGTCTCATTGATATGTGGAATCAATATGGTAAATCACAGCGCCGATGGAAACTCATAAGAAAAAGCTTATGACATTCTGCCCGAGTCCTTAATTTAGAATTTGCAACGTGTAGGGAAAGTTGTATGCCACACTGCTTAATTTGGAAGATTACAGTTCTATCGGCATTCCTGATGGGTTCCTTCCCCTAATTACTCTGATGCTGATATCCAACCGCTGATGTAAAAAAAATAATTAAACTACACCAATGCTATTATCACCTGTTTCATCCACACACACACACACACACACACACACACACCTCCTCTGGTGACAAAAACCATCCACTAAATATGATACAGCTTTCTGCACTGTGGGTAGTTCTTGACTTACGTCCACAACTGGGATCAAAATTTCTGTTGCTAAGTAAAAAAAAATGGTTGGTGATGAATTGCAATCAATTACGCAACGTTTTCCTGCTGGTTGTTTTGAACCACAAGGTTGTTAAGCGAAACCTGGCTTTCCCCCCACCGACTTTGCTTGTCGCAATCTAGATAGGAGGGTTGCAGATGGCAGTCAGATCACCCTAGGGCAGTGGTGGCGAACCTATGGCACGGGTGCCAGAGGCGGCACTCAGAGCCCTCTCTGTGGGCACGCGCGCCGTCGCCCCAGTCCTAGGCCTTCAGCTGGGTTTTATAAAACCTTTTCGCTTTAGGCCTCCGCCGCCGTGTGCAAAACAAAAAAAAAGGCTCAATCAATCAGTCAATTTCAACTTCTTGCGGGGAAAAAAATGATGTTACAAAGTTGGAATTGATTGATTGAACTTTTTAGTCCCACCCAGTCTGCCGTTACCACCGCAGCCACGCCCAGCCAATGGGCCACACACACCCGGCACCCGATGATGCATAAGAGGGTTTTGGGTTGCAGTTTGGGTACTCAGTCTCTAAAAGGTTCGCCATCACTGGTATAGGGTTTCCTGCCTGAGCAGGGGGTTGGAGTAGATGACCTCCAAGGTCCCTTCCAACTCTGTTATTCTGTTATTCTGCTTGCACGATTCTGATCTTTGTAGGTGTAGAGACATCGAAACTTTTGAAAATCTTTTCCAAGGCTTTCAGGGCTGCTTAACCAAATGCCAGTTGTGTTTTGTTTTCTGCAATGTGATTTTTATGGTGTGGCTGTTTTTCTTATTTCATAATTTTGTTCAGATAAACCACCTTGAGTCTCTGGGGAATAAGCAACACATAGCTATTTCAACAAACAGACAATATCTAGACAAGAAATACTAAGATATACTAAAATGCCTCATTTGGCATATCTGCAGTTTTCAGAGGGACAACCATCCCTTTTCAACCTGCATAAGACTGATGTAACATGAGTCTTACACACTAGCAGGGCTTTTTTTCAGCCGGAACGCGGCGGAACCGCGTTCCGGCACCTTTTTCCGGGCCGGCCGCACCGGAAATAGCCCCTCCCACACCGGAAATAGCCCCTCCCAAATTTTACTTGCATTCCTGTTCTCTAAAGGGGCGGTCCTAGGGTTTGATGAGGGCGTGGCCAGGTTTGAGTTCCGCCACCTTTTCTCCGAGAAAAAAAGCCCTGCACACTAGGATAGGGTAGAAGATGTTTTCAGCTGCAGTCTTCGCTTTTATTGCTTTGTTTATTATTTTTAAATCTTTCTTCCGCCTTTGAAGACCACAGGAAGCAAATTGCTATTACAGCAATGTAACTGATGGAGAGAGACTGACCTAACTTTTATCTGAGTGAGACGGGAGTTTTTATTAATAAAAATAAAATGTTCACCCCAAGCTTAAAGTGCTTATCAAAATGTTAGTTAAAAGCAAAAAAAATGAAAATTGCAGTACCAAAAGTTGGTGGTCTCGTTGCTGGATGTTGGCAGTGTGTTTCTGGGGGGGGGGGAGGAATTTGGACAAATTGTTTAATGGCACTAGAAATAGTCCTCAACTTACAACTGTTCATTTAAAGGTTCAAATTTATGATGGCCTCAGAAAAAGAAACTCACGACCTGTGCTCGCACTTACGACTGTTGCACCACCTCTGTGGAGATGTGATCACAATTCAAGCACTTGGCAACCAGCTTGCATTTAGGATTGGCTGCAAAGTCCTTCAATCGTGTGATTGGAATTTGTGACCTTTTTTTTTTTGTCGATTTCCAGCAAAAACTGCCCCCCAGGGAAGCTACATGGATGGAAACTAATCAAGGAGAGAAGCAACCTGGAACTAAGGGGGAATTTCCTGACAGTTAGAACCACTAACCAATGGAACAACTTGCCTCCAGAAGTTGTGGGTGCTCCAACACTGGAGGTTTTTAAGAAGAGATTTGTTTGAAATGGAATAGGGCTTCCTGCCTGAGCAGGGGGCTGGACTAGAAGACCTCAAAGGACCCTTCCAATTCTGTTAATCTGTTACACGTCTGGATTCGTTTAACAATTGCACGATTCGCTTTACTAATTACAGTGATTTCCTTAATCGCCACTACAAAAATTGTGGTAAAATCGGGTCTGACGCAACTTAGGACCACAGTGACTTCCAGTGAAAATTCTGACCCCATTTGTGGTCGTAAGTCAAGGACTACCTATGTCTACAAATGTAGGACTTGTTCATTCCTGGTTAGATGTTCATTTCATGAAAAGAAAATCCATGAGAGAAATTATGAAGAAGGAAATGAACACCACAGAATGCACTTTAGGGAGATAAGGTATGTTGCTCAGTGGCAGAAAATGAATACACACACACACACATACAGCATAAAGAGGTAAAGGTTTCCCTATCAGCCATGCCCGACTCTGGGGGGCGGTCCTCCTCTCTGTTTCCTGTCTGAGGAAGTCAGCATTGTCTGAAGACACTTTCCATGGACATCCATCTGGCATGACTATACACCGAGATGGATAGAACGCTGTTACCTTCCCACTTGAAGTGGTACCTATTTATCTACTCACATTTGCATGCTAGGTGGGCAGGAGCTGGAGCAAGGGGACAGGAGCTTACCCGTCTCACGGTGCTTGGGTCTCAAACCCGGGCTGTCAGCTCTCAAACTGAAAAGCTCAATGTCTTTCACCCAGTGCTTCCTATGTAAGAAAAAAGGTGCCGGAACTCACATCTTGTTAATCAGACATGTCAAACACAAGGCCCGGGGGCCGGATGAGGCCCGCGAAATGGTTTCATGTGGCCCACGAAGCCATCCTGGAAACAGTGAGGGAACGGCCCCCGCTGCCTTGGCCCTGGCCCAGGCCAGCCAGGAGCCAATGTACAATTTTGTGGTGGCCATCTATGCTGAAACGCATTCAGTCTTAGCTCCACAAGGCCGTCTGGAAACAGCGAGGAACCAGCCCCTGCCGCGT
>NW_015390986.1:77260-85446 GCF_001527695.2 Protobothrops mucrosquamatus
AAATTGAGTTTGACACCCCTGTTGTTAATCTTTTATTTTAAAAAATTATATATTCAGTTCTTCACATAAATTGAATTTATTGTATTTAAGGCAAATGTTCACGGTAAACTTTACATTAAAAATTAAAAAAAGATTTTCAATTCACCAACGATTTTTTAAAATAAATTGTTTACCTTTCACACGTAGTCAATCACTGTACACCCACCCACACACGTCAGTTGTGTAATGAAACATAGCGGTCGCCACCCGCAGTAAGCACTCAGCGCGCGACCACACGACCAATCACAAGGGCCACAAGCCGAGCAGCGCCATCACAACCAGCGCAGACGAAGTACGCATGCACACAAGCAGCCCGCAGGCACCGTTTTAATGATTTTTGCCACCGACCTGCTACGCTCGACAGGGCGATTCAAGTCCACATGGACCAAACATCAAATTTTCAAAAGTTACTTTTAAAACTTGGAAAATCCATCAAAAAAAAGTTGCCGGAACTCCGTTCCTGTGCGTTCTATGACAAAAAAAGAGCACTGCTTTCACCGCTGATTCATCGCGCCCCCTCCATATCCAACATAGTTACATCCAAATACTGTATATATCAGTTGAAGGCCGGTCGCTTCTCGCTTGTCTCATAAACCCAACTGACAATGACAAAACGACTTCGGCAAATGCTTGTTAATGGTGCACAGACATCCCATCATATGGGTTTCTCCCTCACTCTCCCACCAAGCCAACTTGCATTTCCTTTCTTCCCTAAAGTGCTCTATAAAACGTTATAAAAGAACCAAAGCCTCTAAAACGGATAGTGCATTAAAACCTGTTGCACCATTTCAGAGGCCTGTCACAAGTGATTTTGTGAGGCAGGATTGATGGGTATCTGCTGGAGAATAATAAAAATAATAATAATAATAAAAAAAATTCACTAAACCAGCCATGTGCCAGGAAGGCTGTTGACAAGGAGTGATATGAATCTAGTTTTATCTTTCCGTGTTATTGCACTTGCCACTCAATGTGTTATTATTAAGATAAAGCAAGTTATTCTGGTGACATGAACCATTGATTGAAAGCTGGGTAATGATTTCTGGGTTGTTTTGGTTTTTTTTTTAAATTTACATATTTATTTATTAGAGCAAGACCTTACATTGGCAAGAAGCATTCGAAGAAGATGGAATCGTAAATTGGAAACGCCAATTGTAAACGTAACCTTCAGTAACTGAATATATTTAGATATCTGGGAATATATTCAAGCTTTTCATTCTTAAAAAACCTCTGGGAGGGTCTTCGATCAAAGATTCTCCCAAAGGATTTGGAGAATCGGCCCAACCTATCTCCATCTCTATCCATTATGTATTATTCTATCATATTATGTATTCTTCACCATTCTGATATTGACCAGATGTGGTGGACTTCCATAATTTCCAGCAACAGTGCTACTTGTAACAAGTGATGTAACCGTAACAGACCTGGAAGGGACCTTGGAGGTCATCTAGTCCAACCCCCTGATCTCACAGTAGACCTATATTATTTCTGTCCGGTTCTTCTTAAAAGCCTCCAGTGTTGGGGCATCCACAATTTCCTAAGGCAATTTGTTCCTCTGGTTAATTGTTCTTACTGTTAGAAATTTTATTCTTAATTCTAGGTCAATCCTCTCCTTGATTAGTTTACCTCCATTGTTTTGTGTCCTGCCTACAGGTGATTTGGTAAATAAGTTGACTCCCTCTTCCTTGTGGCAGCCCTTCAAGTATTGGAAGACTGCTACCGTGTCACCCCGGTCCTTCTTTTCACTAGATTAGGTATACCAAGTTCAGAAGTTTGGACTTCTGATATTTGAAGATGGGAATCTGATGACATGATATAAACTACTGTGGGAAGTCAGCCCCCCAAAGAAGGAAATATTAAAAGGGCAGAAAAAATATATTTCCTCAAAGGATCTTAAAGAGGCAAAAAAGCATGCCCAGTTTTTCTTAATTGCCCCAGATCTCCCTCCCCTAAGCAGAAACCAGCTCTGTAGAAATGCAGATAGAGGCCCCAGCTAGAAGATCAAGAAGACAAAGACACCTAAAATCTACATACCCCACCCAAACTCTAAGATCGGACCTGGCATCGGACCTGGCTATCTCCGAGACCGCCTTCTGCCGCAGATTACCTCCCATCGGCCGGTACGTTCCCACAGAGTGGGTCTCCTCAGGGTGCCGTCAGCCAGACAGTGCCGGCTGGCGACCTCCAGGGGGAGGGCCTTCTCGGTGGGAGCTCCCACCCTCTGGAACGAACTACCCCCAGAGATCCGGATGATCCCGGATCTCCCCTCCTTCCGCCGCGCCCTGAAGACATGGCTCTTCCAACAAGCGGGATTGGCCTAGGGGAATTTTTAGTGGGGTTTTAAGAGAAATTTTAATTATATCGGCCATAGTAAATATTTCTTTTTAATTATGTTTTAAAATGGGTATTTATTGTTGTATTTGTTTTATAAGGCTGTCAGCCGCCCTGAGTCCGTAAGGAGAAGGGCGGGATAAAAATTGAATAAATAAATAAATAAAATAAATAAATAAATAAGATTAGGATTAACACAGAGACACCATAGGGCACATTCAGACTCAGGTCAAAGTTCATGCCACAGGAAGCAACTCCAAACAAAAGGCTTCAGAGGGTATAAAAACCCACTCCCCACATGTGCTCAGCCCTTTTTTTCTCTTTTCTGCCAGAGCCATCTTTCTGTCTGGCTCTTCTCTTCAATAAACTACAACCTTCTTTCTAAAGCAGTCACCATGTTGTTTATCCCCGGCTTGGACTAAACCACGATGAAGACTTTTCTTTCAACACTACTGACCACAAGGGACAATTCCACTGACTGGGAATCATGGTATCTAATACATGAGGAGAGGCATTTTATGTGAAAGCTGATCTGTCTAATTAAACATACGAGGATTCAACCTGCTGGACTGGATTGGTATAAAGCGATAAAGTCCCACTGTCTCCAACTAGATAATTCTGGTCCTGATGTACTTTGTGTGTGCATGAGAACTGTCAGGTGCTATGATGATTCCCCCCCCGGACACTTCCCAGATACCTCTTTAGATGTCAGCTCATATGTAACAGAGATGTAAGACTATGCATTCAGTTTTGGTGCCTACAATGTAAAAAAGATGTTGAGACTCTAGAAAGAGTGCAGAGAAGATGATTAGAGGACTGGAAGCTAAAACATATAAGGAACGGTTGCTGGAATTGGGTATGTCTAGTTTAATGAAGAGAAGGACGAGGGGGGACATGATAGCAGTGTTCCAATATCTCAGGGGCTGCCCCAAAGAAGAGGGAGTCAAGCTGTTCTCCAAAGCACCTGAAGGCAGGACAAGAAGCAACGGATGGAAACTAATCAAGGAGAGAAGCAACCTGGAACTAAGGAGAAATTTCCTGACAATTAGAACAATTAACCAGTGGAACCACCTGCCTCCAGAAGCGGTGAATGCTCCAACACCGGAAGTTTTTAAGAAGAGACTGGACAGCCATTTGTCTGAAATGATATAGGGCTTCCTGCGTGAGCAGGGGGTTGGACTAGAAGACCTCCAAGGCCCCTTCCAACTCTGTTATTGTGTTATTCACAAAAGGCAGGGAAAAAAGGGGAGATATAATTATTTATACATTCTTCAATTCTCGGTCAAAGATGATGGATTTAAAATTGCAACACCACATGGCTTGCAGTGATACAGTCCAAATAATTGACTTTTCAACCTACAATAAATATTCTTCTCGGTGTCACCTTCTGATTGCTCCATAATTAACACAAGGGAGATACTGGTCTAACTGTGTATGACAGATAGTTATTTAAAGCCCTTTCTGCTGTATATATTAACATTTTCTCTGTCTCTTGTTTTAAAAAAAATCACTTTTGGGTTGGTGCAAGAAAAATCAAATCTGGTGCTGGCTTCTAACGGCAATATTATTCCTCCTGATAGCATTCAATAAAAGCTGATTGTTGTTTTGCTTTGTTTGGGAGAATCAGGCAAATTCTCTCCCTGCAACCTAATTTGACAGACGTTAAGACAGAGGCAGCTCTCTCACACAATTCTGTACACCAGACATGTCAAACACAAGGCCCGGGGGCCGGATGTGGCCCGCAAAGTGGTTTCATGTGGCCCGCGAAGCCATCCTGGAAACAGTGAGGGAACGGCCCCCGCTGCCTTGGCCCTGGCCCAGGCCAGCCGGGAGCCAATGTACAATTTTCTGGTGGCCATCTTGGCACTTGCCCAGGTGGACCATGCCTTGGCGCTTGCCCCGGTCCCACCCCCTTCTGACAGAGACCCTCAGATCTGTCCCACTCCTGCCCAGGCTTCCATAGGCACTCTTGACACGAATGATGTCACGCCCACCCAGTAGATCACACCCACTCCATCCATGCCCACCCAGTAGGCTGCACCCACTCTGGCCACACACACCCCAGAGCAACCGCAATGCTGATGCGGCCCTCAGTGAAATTGAGTTTGACACCCCTGCTGTACATGCATAGAAGCAAACACACCTGGTGGCGTTCCCGCACACATTTTTCATTTCACATTTTACCTGCCACAAAGCACGTAACAGGGGCGTCTTCTGTATTCTTAAAGTGAATATAAAGATAAAACCAGAAACTTTTCTTCTGGGCCTAATGGAAAAAGACTTGGGGGGAAAAAATTGGGACTCTGATCTTATATACTGTACGTTGATGGCAGCAAGACTACTTTACGTACAAAATGGAAGGACGTTTCGATTCCCACCAGGGATGAACAGCTACATACATAAGTATTTTTGTTTCTGCTTGGAAACCGCTTCTGGACTTTGTGCTTGTGGTGGAAAACAATGATACATATTGAGCTTAATTATGGCTGTGAGTCAAGGCCTACCTGTTTTTGCTCTGATTCATACTTGACAGTTGCAGCGTCCCGGGGTCACGTGATCCCCTTTTGCGACCTTCTGACAAATGACGTCAATGGGGAAGCCAGATTCACTTAACAACCGTGTTACTTAACGACTGTGGCAAGAAAGCTGGTAAAACGGGGCAAAGCTCACTTAACAAAAGTCTCACTTACCAGAAATTTGGGGCTCAATTGTTATCATAAGTCAAGGATTACCTGAATTGTGATTGTGGGTTTTCCCTTTTTTGAGGTTTTGTTTAGCCCCCTTGTTGATAGAATAGAATAGAATAGAATAGAATAGAATAGAATAGAATAGAATAGAATAGAATAGAATAGAATAGAATAGAGCTGGGAGGGACCTTGGAGGTCTTCTAGTCCAGCCCCCTGCTCATGCAGGAGAACCTATACCATCACAGACAGATGAACGTCCAGTCTCTTCTTTAAAATCTCCAGTGATGGAGCGCCCACGATTTCTGGTGGCAAGCTGTTCCACTGGTTGATTGTCCTTACTCTCAGGAAGTTTCTCCTTAATTCCAGGTTGCTTCTCTCTTTGATCAGCTTCCAACCATTGTTTCTCGTCCTTCCCTCTGGTGCTTTGGAGAATAACCTGACTCCCTCTTCTTTGTGGCAGACCCTCAGATACTAGAACACTGTTATCATGTCTCCCCTATTTCTTCTTTTCTTTAGATTGGCCAAACCCAAATCCTGCAGCTGTTCTTCGTATATTTTGGTCTCCAGGCCTTTGATCATCTTTTTTTCAACATCAGGAAAGCCAATATTGATTACACCAGTGTATCTCCACCTTGGCAGCTGGGAGATGTGTGGACTTCAATTCCCAGAATTCCCCAGCCAGCACAGCTGGCAGTTGAAGCCCACACATCTTCCAGCTGCCAAGGTTGAGCAACAGTGGATTATACCATTTTTAATATCCCCCATGTACGTTTTACTGCTACGTTTCTTGGAATGACTTTGAATCCTGCGGCTAATAATTGGCTTTTAATTCCGTTCGCGCTGCTCTTACAACGTTTGCCTGCATTTTCGCCTCACTTTAATGTCTTTTATGTCTGCCTTGTGTCCAGAAAATTGCCAGAACCAGAATGTACATTTTGACACTTGCCAAAACAGGACAAACTAAAAGGTGAGATGTTTTCAGAGCTTTGAATTATGTCTGTTGTCAATAATGTCCAGAGGGATCTAGGGTGTATTTACTGGAACAAATGTCCTGCCATAATACCACAATGTGAGATTTATCCTTGTTTGGTTTTTTTTAACAAAGAGAATTATAGCTAGTTCTTGCTCTCTTGTGATAACCATAAGCTGCAACGCGTGACATGTGGGTAATCATAGTACCGTAGAGCTGGAAAGGACCTTGGAGGTCTTCTACTCCAACCCCTTTGACTAACGACCTCATTTGGGACCAGAATTTCTGTTACTAGTCAAAGCAGTTGTTATATTTAACAGAATAACAGAGTTGAAGGGACCTTGGCGGTCTTCTAGTCCAGGGGTAGGCAACCTTGGCTCTTTTATGACTCGTGGACTTCAACTCCCAGAATTCCTGAGCCAGCATGGCTCAGCTTGGAAACCTCTCCCTTTCCCCTCAGCATGGCTGGCTCAGGAATTCTGGGAGTTGAAGTCCACCAGTCATAAAAGAGCCAAGATTGCCTACCCCTGTTCTAGTCCAACCCCTTGCTCAGGCAGGAAGCTTGTGGTAGCGCAGTGGTTACAATGCAGTATTGCAGGCTACTTCTGCTGCCAGCAATCTGACAGTTCGATCCTGACCACCTCAAGGTTGATTCGGCCTTCCATCCTTCCAAGGTCAGTAAAATGAGGACCCAGATTCTTGGGGGCAATAAGCTGACACTGTAAACCTCTTAGAGAGGGCTGCAAAACACCGTGAAGCATTATATAAGTCAAAGTGCCATTACTATTGTTACTTGACTCCATTTTTTAAAAAAAACTTGGAATCAAGATTTTAAATTGAATTGGAGTCAAGATTTTAAAATAAATTGAATTCACCTGCTTACTGTTGGTAGCCTCCCATCTAAATATTAACTAGGTCCTCTGCTATTTCATATTTGTGTGGGGCAGCAGCCAAGAAAACCAATGCAGTCCTTGGTTGTATAAACAGAGGCATAGAATCAAAATCACGTGAAGTATTCGTACCGCTTTATAAAGCTTTAGTAAGGCCACACCTGGAATACCGCATCCAGTTTTGCTCACCACATTACAAAAAAGGTGTTGAGACTTTGAGAAAAAAAAGTGCAAAGAAGAGCAACTTAGGTTATTAAGGGGCTGGAGACAAAAACATATGAAGAACGGTTGCAGGATTTGGGTATGGCCAGTCTAGAGAGAAGAAAGACTAGGGGTGACATGACAGCAGTATTCCAGTATCTGAGGGGCTGCCACAAAGAAGACGGGATCAACTTATTTTCCAAAGCACCTGGAGGCAGGACAAGAAGCAACGGATGGAAACTAATCAAGGAGAGAAGCAACCTAAAGCTAAGGAGAAACTTCTTAACAGTGAGAACAATTAACCAGTAAAACAACTTGCCACCAGAAGCTGTGCGTGCTCCATCACTGGAGGTTTTTAAGAAGAGACTGGACAGCCATTTGTCTGAAATGGTAAGGGTATTCTGCTTGAGCAGGGGGTTGGACTAGAAGACCTCCAAGGTCCCTTCCCTATTCTGATTGATTGATTGATTGATTGATTGATTGATTGATTGATTGATTGATTGATTGATTGAGATCGGTCACCTCATTTGTAAGGGGAGGGAGCGTGGCAACCTTTCTGCTCCAGATTCTGCTTCTGCTATGATTTCTTCCTTTGAAAGAAATTTTGATGACTTGGCGTTTTTAAAATGCTTCCTCTGCTTCCTTGCTGGGTGAAGGGATGTTAAAATTCACACCTACACTTTGGGGCCAGGGATAGAACAGATTGAATTCACACACCGTCCCCTGGATTCCTGCTGCTTCAGCTCCAGTTGTTATTTTATCACATCAAGGTTCCCAAAGAGTTTCAAGAGAGACACCTTGGCTAAATTTCATCATTAAAAGCTGAGAGAGTAGGGGAGGGCCACTCTCTTGAGGTACCAGTGTCCAGTCCAGCCTGTTTTTCTCTGGAGCAAAAAGGTCAAAGAAAGGTCTACAGAAAGATTCATCAGACCAAATGGAAATACCTTGAAATTGCACTTTTTTTTAAATGTACATGATGGTTGAGAAACCTTTTTGGATCTTTAAAAAGCCTTGCACACTTTCAGAAGGGCTGGACTATTCTATTCTATTCTATTCTATTCTATTCTATTC
>NW_015390986.1:87639-93302 GCF_001527695.2 Protobothrops mucrosquamatus
CTAAGTGCTATTGGTATTGCTATTATTGAGCTTATTATTTTGCCTCTCAAGCATGTCTCTACGGAACAAAGGACTACATTTCAAATGTTTGCTTACTGTCTCCAATAGTCCATTATATTTGCTGAAAAGACTTGAGAATAGGCATATCATATATTGCCTAGGGCTGGTTTCAGTTTAAGTGACTCTGGAAAACCCTAAATGCATAAACAGGGATGTCCAACTTTGGAAACTTTAAGACTTGTGGACTCTGCGACAAGCAGAGTGAACAGAGAGCACAGAAGTAAAACTGCAAATTACGGTCATGTGACGTTTCGTTTAAAGACCCCGGGTGGCTCACTTAACAACTAAGTGTGAATTCTGTTGCCATCATGCAATTTTCTGCTTAGCGACTGTAATGTAGCTTCTACACTAAGAGTCCCTGTACACTCCAAATCTGAAGAGTATACAGCAGACATGTCAAACACAAGGCCCGGGGGCCAGATGCGGCCCGCGAAGTGGTTTCATGTGGCCCGTGAAGCCATCCTGGAAACAGTAAGGGAATGGTCCTCACTGCTTTGGCCCTGGTCCAGGCCGGCCGGGAGCCAATGTACAATTTTGTGGTGGCCATCTATGCTGAAACGCATTCAGTCTTAGCTCCACAAGGCCGTCTAGAAACAGCGAGGAACCAAGAGAACGTTGAGCAGCAGCCTTGAGGAAGTGGGGTTGGGCTTGGTGCTGCGGGTGCTCAAGGGCCAGGCGGGGCATTTGACCTCTGCTGCCCAGGCTCCGGGCAGCCTGCACCACCATCCAGTCCCTCCCAGCATGGCCTGAGAGGAACAGTGAGGCTCCTCCAGTGGACCATGCCTTGGCACTTGCCCTGGTCCCACCCCCTTCTGCCAGAGACCCTCAGATCTGTCCCACTCCTGCCCAGGACCCCCACAGGCACCCTTGACGTGAACGATGTAGAGCTGGCCATGCCCACCCAGTAGGCCACACCCACTCTGTCCACGCCCACCCAGTAGGCCGCACCTACCCTGGCCACCCCCCCACCCCCCCGAGGGCTACCGCAATGCTGATGAGGCCCTCAATGAAATTGAGTTGGACACCCCTGGTATACAGTATACTTAGAAGAAAACAAAGCTTCAGAGGTACAGTCTGAGCATTAGGTAACAAAGCAAATCTTTCACTGAAAACAAAGCTTTTCTACATAATAAGCCCTGAATTACAAACGGGGTTATTTTCAGATTTCTTTGGTATGGAGGAGACAAGAAAAATCCATAAAACAAAACAAGACAGGGTATTTATTTTATATTTTTTTTTTGTCTTTTGTCTTCTCTACTCCCAGGAAGGTTTTACATTTCTCTGACAACTGCTTTGAAACGTTCCTTCCGTTGCCACCAAGGCAGCCGTGTGTCAACAAATCGGTAATGATTTAGAACACGTCAAACAAAATTCAGCACCCTGACATCATTTCCAAACATCACCGCAGCAGCTCGATAAAGATGGACAGTGCTGGTCTAGTCTCTTAAATTTAACATCTCCCCTCTCGATAAAAGTGGGGGCTTGCAGCATTCAGTGACAGACGGAATGAGGAAAAATAATCACGAATCCGGGTGTCTCTGGAAAAGGATGGGAAGAAAACTCAACCGGGTCTCGTAAAAAAAAATCACAAAATGTTTCAGAACAGAAGATCGGTCATTGCAAACATGCTTAATTGTGAACACTTCGTGTGATTCAGGCTGCTGGAATTGGGGATGTCTAGTTTAATGAAGAGAAGGACGAGGGGGGACAGGATAGCAGCGTTCCAATATCTCAGGGGCTGCCCCCCAAAAGAGGGAGTCAAGCTATTCTCCAAGGCGCCTGAAGGCAGGACAAGAAGCAGCGGATGGAAACTAATCAAGGAGAGAAGCAACCTAGAACTAAGGAGAAACTTCCTGACAGTGAGAACAATTAACCAGTGGAACAACCTGCCTCCAGAAGCGGTGAATGCTCCAACACTGGAGGTTTTTAAGAAGAGACTGGACCGCCATTTGTCTGAAATGGTATAGGGTCTCCTGCCTGAGCAAGGGGTTGGACTAGATGACCTCCAAGATCCCTTACAACTTTATTATTATAAAAAAGATTCTGAATTATGGAACTGCTCAGAGTGTGTTTGTGTGTGCAAACATATTCATATGTCAACGCTGCTAACATCGGATGTTTTTGCAGTGACAACAGATGGAAATGTAGCCATCTTTTACCTTTTGCTTTTAGAGTTAGATGATGGGGGGAGGGGGGATGTGAACGAGAGTTCAGCTAGACCTAACAACACTTAACCTAGTGTGAGAAACAAGGTTATTGTAACCAGAGCTGATAAGGAATTGGCAGGCTGGAGAACTGGAGAGGAGACCCAAGTTTCGACCTAACTGGGGAATGTGATTTATGACTGTTAATTGGAGGAGGGAATTGTGCTTTGATACTATGTGCTTTGGTCATAATAGGACTGAGCCATCACCATCAAGAATACCAGAAAGGCACACCCAGACTCAGAATACATGACATAGGAAATACATAGCCTAAAACAGGAACAGGAAACTACTCCAAACAAAAGGCTTCAGGGGATATAAAAACCTACTCCCCACATGTGCTTAGCCCTCTCTCGTTCTCTCGTTCCTCTTTCTCCTTCTGCAGCTGAATGCTGTGCGAAATGAAAGGGTTTCTTAAAACTTCCTCCACTTTCAGCTCTGCCACTCTTTCCACAAGCTCTTCAACATTCGCTCATTGAATGGAAGGTGCTATTTTTCTACCCTCCTTGCCTCTCTCTCTCTCTCTCTCTCTCTCTCTCTCTCTCTCTCTCTCTCTCTCTCTCTCTCAGCCTAATAAGGTGCTAAATGCTCATAGTTGATTAACGGGCGGCTGCTCTGACGGATGTCAATAATCAGCCTTCAATATTCTTTGGGTTAAATTGCTCATAAATTGCCCAACGTGTTGGCTTATTACTTGATTGCCCGGTACACTGGGGTGCCTTATATGTTATTTAATAAATTGTATTGGCTGATTTTAATTATAGGTCCATTGGAAGGTTGAATAGGAGGTCCTGGTAAGCTCCCAACCAAACTGAGGCTGTAAGAAAGCCCTGGCTTACTATAATAGAAGCTTCTGTTAGATAGGACTTGTTGATGAGAAACACTGAGGTAATTTTTAGAAAATCAAACCAGATTTTCATTGTGAGGTTAAAATCATAACACAATTTGCTCAAATGCCAGAGTCATTTGCTTCCAATAGGTTTAAAACTGGAGTATCTGAATAACAACAACAATCATAATCATAATCATAATCATAATCATAATCATAATCATAATCATAATCATAATCATAATCATAATCATAATCATAATCATAATCATAATAATAATAATAATAATAATAATAATAATAATAATAATAAAGTTGGGAAGGACCTTGGAGGTCATCTAGTCCAACCCCCTGCTCAGGCAGGAAACCCTATACCATTTCAGACAAATGGCTGTCCAGTCTCTTCTTAAAAACTTCCAGTGTTGGAGTATTCACCGCTTCTGGAGGCAGGTTGTTCCACTGGTTAATTNCTAAGTGCTATTGGTATTGCTATTATTGAGCTTATTATTTTGCCTCTCAAGCATGTCTCTACGGAACAAAGGACTACATTTCAAATGTTTGCTTACTGTCTCCAATAGTCCATTATATTTGCTGAAAAGACTTGAGAATAGGCATATCATATATTGCCTAGGGCTGGTTTCAGTTTAAGTGACTCTGGAAAACCCTAAACGCATAAACAGGGATGTCCAACTTTGGAAACTTTAAGACTTGTGGACTCTGCGACAAGCAGAGTGAACAGAGAGCACAGAAGTAAAACTGCAAATTACGGTCATGTGACGTTTCGTTTAAAGACCCCGGGTGGCTCACTTAACAACTAAGTGTGAATTCTGTTGCCATCATGCAATTTTCTGCTTAGCGACTGTAATGTAGCTTCTACACTAAGAGTCCCTGTACACTCCAAATCTGAAGAGTATACAGCAGACATGTCAAACACAAGGCCCGGGGGCCAGATGCGGCCCGCGAAGTGGTTTCATGTGGCCCGTGAAGCCATCCTGGAAACAGTGAGGGAACGGCCCCCGCTGCCTTGGCCCTGGCCCAGGCCGGCCGGGAGCCAATGTACAATTTTGTGGTGGCCATCTATGCTGAAACGCATTCAGTCTTAGCTCCACAAGGCCGTCTAGAAATAGCGAGGTACCAAGAGAACGTTGAGCAGCAGCCTTGAGGAAGTGGGGTTGGGCTTGGTGCTGTGGGTGCTCAAGGGCCAGGCTGGGCATTTGACCTCTGCTGCCCAGGCTCCGGGCAGCCCGCACCACCATCCAGTCCCCCCCAGCATGGCCTGAGAGGAACAGTGAGGCTCCTCCAGTGGACCATGCCTTGGCACTTGCCCTGGTCCCACCCCCTTCTGCCAGAGACCCTCAGATCTGTCCCACTCCTGCCCAGGCCCCCACAGGCACCCTTGACGCTAACGATGTAGAGCTGGCCATGCCCACCCAGTAGGCCACACCCACTCCACCCACACCCACCTAGTAGGCCGCACCTACCCTGTCCACACACCCCCACCCCCCCCCTCGAGGGCTACCGCAATGCTGATGAGGCCCTCAATGAAATTGAGTTGGACACCCCTGGTATACAGTATACTTAAAAGAAAACAAAGCTTCAGAGGTACAGTCTGAGCATTAGGTAACAAAGCAAATCTTTCACTGAAAACAAAGCTTTTCTACATAATAAGCCCTGAATTACAAACGGGGTTATTTTCAGATTTCTTTGGTATGGAGGAGACAAGAAAAATCCATAAAACAAAACAAGACAGGGTATTTATTTTATATTTTTTTTTTGTCTTTTGTCTTCTCTACTCCCAGGAAGGTTTTACATTTCTCTGACAACTGCTTTGAAACGTTCCTTCCGTTGCCACCAAGGAAGCCGTGTGTCAACAAATCGGTAATGATTTAGAACACGTCAAACAAAATTCAGCACCCTGACATCATTTCCAAACATCACCGCAGCAGCTCGATAAAGATGGACAGTGCTGGTCTAGTCTCTTAAATTTAACATCTCCCCTCTCGATAAAAGTGGGGGCTTGCAGCATTCAGTGACAGAAGGAATGAGGAAAAATAATCACGAATCCGGGTGTCTCTGGAAAAGGATGGGAAGAAAACTCAACCGGGTCTCGTAAAAAAAAAAATCACAAAATGTTTCAGAAGAGAAGATCGGTCATTGCAAAAATGCTTAATTGTGAACTCTTTGTGTGATTCTGGCTGCCGGAATTGGGGATGTCTGGTTTAATGAAGAGAAGGACGAGGGGGGACATGATAGCAGTGTTCCAATATCTGAGGGGCTGCCCCAAAGAAGAGGGAGTCAAGCTATTCTCCAAGGTGCCTGAAGGCAGGACAAGAAGCAATGGATGGAAACTCATCAAAGAGAGAAGCAACCAACTTCCGGTGGGACGGCGCGCCGATGGCGGCTCTTTTCGGAGCCGTCCGCTTGGGAAGGCGTCAGAGCCAGCATGAACAGCGGTCAGCAGCTGTTCAGCGGCTTGGAACCTTGTGCCCCGGGAGAAGGGGTCGAGGTGAGTATTCCTGGATAGGAGTAGAGTCCCAAAAGCTCTCCCTTTTTCTCGGGAGAGCGAAATT